>NC_045693.1:25603722-25686479 GCF_003331165.1 Xiphophorus hellerii | reverse complement strand
TTATGTTAAAGGAAGTGCAGTGATCTGTACTCACTCATCCTCTCAATGGTGGCAGAGCCTTCTCCAAACATGCAAAGAGCTCCGTGCACGATTTTTCTGTGGAACCTCCAGGCCGGACTGTAATCTCCAAATGCAATGTCTTTTCCATCTCTGGTCAGAATGTCTGTAGTTACCTTTGAAATACACACGGCACGCAAAACAAAAGCACAAAGGACAGCATCAGCATGAGAGGTGAAGCCGAGGACACACAAAGAGAAACTGTACCCACAGTTCTTGGCCTCCCTGCAAATATCTTTCCCTTCTTCAGCAGGATCTCTTTGGCGTGCACATGCTGGTTGACGATGACTACCCTGTGAGAGCCCATCATCAGCGAGTACGTCTGTCCGTACTTTTTCTGGAGCTCTTTAAGAAGCACGTGAGGAGGATGTTGGCTTCGCAAACTCAGCAGACTGCCGATTAAAGGCAGCGCGGGGAGATGAGGGGGCTCCTGGGAGCCAAACGAGGACTTGACCTTCAGCTGCCACGTCAACACAACCAGAACAAGGATCGCAAAGACAATCAGAAAAAAGCAAGCCATATCTGTGAGTGGAGGGTCCTGACGGAGTGATCGGATTCACCTGTGGCCATGCATGGCAGGGAGAAGCTGTGAAGGAAGGCTCCGAGCTCATGCAGCTCTGCACTTATATGCAACCACATCAAGGCCAAAGCCTTGACTCTGACTGCTTAACCAGACCAAAGATAAGAGACACTTGTCTGATGAAATCCTTGCAGAAAGCCACTTCTAACCATTGTTATGCCCTTCAAAAGCCGTTGCTCTATTCCAAATAATTAAATGTCTTCCCAAAAGTATTCACACCCCCTGAACTTTTTCTCATTTTTGTCATGTTTCAACCACAAAAGCCCATTTATATTTGGGTCTTTCCCTTTGTATGTGACAAATCAATACAAAGTTGCACACAATTGTGAAGTGAAAGAAAATAATGCATGGTTGAGGGGGGCATTCTAATGCTGAAATGCATGGAGTTCATTCATTTCTGTCTCTGTGCTCCACCAGGTTCGTTAACCAGTTTCATGACCCGACCAGAACCCCTCAGTGTAAATTACCTTGAGAAATAATGAGATTTGGTTATATATAAAAACAGGCTTTAACGTAGAAAAATGATGAAATGTTACAAGCCGTACATGTCATACAAATGGAACAGATGCAGAGTTACATTCACCGTCCAGCGCTGGGGCCACACTGAGCTCATCTTATGGATGAAACCAAGTGAGGCAAAGACTGTAGCGGGTTTAGCTTCTGATTCTCCTCTGCAATCTGTCCTCTCCCTAAAGGGTAGACTAATCAGTCTGAGTCTGTTTACATATGACTGGCGGCAGTCGCACGTAAACATGGTTATGTAAGCTGCAGCGTGTGCGTGTAAGCACATAAAAGAGGCTAAAAGGGATGGAGAAAACAATAGAATCCATAACAATGGTTTCAATTTTTTATTTTACCAATAAAACTCTGTAAATACTTCTGGAAGTCCTAAGGAAACTTTAAGGTTAAATTAAGTTCTGTTTTAATATTGCACAATAAGCCAGATTATTTAGATATTTTTCAAATAGAATCTATTTTTTTTAAAGTCATGTGAAGTAATTGAGTCTTTATTATGTAGTTGTTTCCAAATATTTTAATGTATGAGCAGAGGAGGACACTGGTAAACTACCGAATGGACTCAAAATGTGAACCGAACTTTACTGTAAAGTTTTGCTTTATAACGATCTACAATAACAGGCGCCTCATGAACGCGTTGCTACTCAATTTAGGACCTCTCCGGTTGCCGTTGTTTGTTGTTTTTTTTAACAAGGAAAATGGCGTCAGCTGATTCTCAGCCGCGGTTCGGGCAGTCTGTTAAAGGATTATTGTCCGACAAGGTGGGCTCCTGTAGCGGGGACGTGATTGCGTTGACCCGCCAGGTGCTGAAAGGATCCCGCAGCCAAGAGGTAACGCAACACTCGCTTTGATGATTGTTTTCGTCACACTATTGAACATTACCGGACAACCACCGGAAACAAGGACACATTACAAAATAAAAGCATAGCTACGTTACTCTTAAAGCGTCTTAACAGGCTCCAACATATGGACTTTAATAAAAAATAATATTGTAGCAGCTCTTCATCAATATCACCCGAATCATGTATATTTTTTATGTTTACTTGCTAAGCAACACATTTTCCAGAAAAATGGCTGAGCCGGCCGGTTACAGGGCAGTCCGCCAGCGGCCCATCGAAAAAATGTCAGCAGGGAATTTTAAAATATGCTATCAAAAGACATTATTGACAATGTCTTCCGATAACCTCAACTATAGAGTTTTAAAAAGGCAAACACAGTGAAATACATTTCAAATACACATATATTTCTTAAATGGATCTTAAGACAAGCTACGTAAAACTGGTCACGTTTAAAAATAAGATAAACAAAAATAAATATTAACTGTTTCATTTGATGGCACTCAGAAAAATATAATGTTTGTTACTGGGGTTTTTTTAAAATGACTTTTTATTTTTGTGTTTAAGATGCAAAGCGCTTTGAACAGCCGTGCTGTACAAATAAACTTGACTTGATTAAAAATGGACAAAGTGTTTGTCTGCTTTACTAAAAGCCACAAAATTCAAGTTTTTATTTCCTTAAGTTTTCTTGCATTTTCCTAAGCCCACCCGCTTTGTTTAGGTCTCTGCAGTATTTTGATTCGCTGCTTCTGATTGGTTGTTACTCAATACAGTATTTACTAGAGATGCTCTGATTGGATGAAGAAGACCTGTGTTTGACTTGTCATATTTGTTTTTTCTAATGCACAATACACATGCGCGTGAACATCTTTTAAATTACTTTTCTCGGCTGCACATTGCTTTGGATGGGAGTGTGCTGTTTTTAAATGATTGCACAATATTGTATGTTGTACTGCAGTATGTAACTTTTAAAAGAATATGTTGTTTTTTTACATAATGGTTAAAACTGTCATTATGTTGTGACAGTCTGTGGAAGAAATGGAGCTCCTTCAAAATTCCCCCATAATATTTCTATTCTACTTTATCAAGTTGAAGTGCAGGCACATAGTGAAGTGTTTGCCTGAACATGTTTTGAGCGCATATGAGTGAGCATTTGTGTGAAATAAAATCATATGCCACACAATATTCCTTTGTCTCAAAGATATATGTGCATACATCTTGTTCACTGCGCACTTAGCACGAATATGAAGTGCCTTGGTGCTATTAATTGAACTTTTAGAGGTTTGTGTCGAACGCACGGGAGTCGAGCAAGTTTTCTTAATATGTCAGAGAATCATTTGCTTTGTTCAAAATGTCACTTGCACCTTTCTAGATTCAGTTAAAATCAGGCATATTTATTCCTGCTTGATCACAAAATACATTTTTATACCGTTTAATAAATAATTTGGACTTGACTTGAGACCTGCACGTTTATTTTGGGACCTGACTTCATGTGATGTTATGGGGAGCTTGCACATCTGTGAAGGCACCACATGTGCTGCCGTCCGAGCAACGTCTCTTTCAGTGACATCCCTACGTGTTCCAGCAAAACAACGGCGAGCCACGTTCTGCAAATGTAACCAAAGCCTGGCTTTGAAGATTGCTGGTGTGAGACTGGCCTGCTAGCAGTGAAGAACTATTTCCCCGTTTGGGTTGAATTGATCACCCAAAATGGGATGTAATGTTTGTGTTACTGAAATGAAGGAATTTTTTTTTGTCAATAATGTCTTTATTATTGGTGTCTTTCAGCTTCTTGGCCAAGCAGCCAGGAACATGGTGATCCAAGAGGATGCAATTCTGCACTCTGAAGATGTAAGTGATCGTTCTTCCTTAGGGTTTCCCCCAGTGTACCATAAACCTGGCGGGCCACCAGGCTTAGCATTGCTTATTAACATTAAGTTTTAAAAAAATTTTTTTTATCATTTTTGCAAGACTTTATAGTTGGTGTTCAGGTGTTAATCTCCCAATCTTTCAATGACACATAATTATCAAGTGACATTTTCAAATTTCCCGTCAACTTTAAACATTTTTTAACTCAAAAACACGACGGGCCGCTGGATGAACGACTGCCCTAGCGCCCCAATCACTGGGCTTAGCAAGTTTTCTGGGGGAAACCTTGTTCCTGTTTGTGATTCTTCTCTGAGCTAACTAGAGACCGCTGTTGTCCCGTTCGTGTTGTCTGTCCTCCAGAGTCTGAGAAAAATGTCCATCATAACAACTCATCTACAGTACCAGTAAGTGTCACTCAACTGCTTCACTTTAGACTCTGCTGTGGAGGAAAGCATAGTTAAAGCCTGTGTGTCTCCCCTCTCAGACAGGAGGCCATCCAGAAGAAGTAAGTCTCAGCATGCCAGCGTTGTTTAGGCTGCACTCCGTATCTCTGAGTAAAGACACAACAACGAAGCCACGACGTCTCACTGTCCTCTGTCCCTCAGTGTGGAGCACTCAAAGAACCTGCAGGACCAGCTGACGCATCTGCTGAAGTGATGCAGCATGACGACAAGGGGTCATCAACAGGAGGTTAATGTAACGGTGCTTCCTGAGGCCCCCTGCTGGCCTGTGTGACGGTGCAATTATCACCTCAGCGTTTGCTGCTGTAGTGCAGACAGTGGGCTCTGTCACCGGCTCTTGTGTGTTTGATCAGTGAAATTAAGTTGGCTGTTTTGGATGAATTGCACAGCTGGACTGGTTACATGCGAAGTGTGTTTGACTTTTTAAATTGAAACAGTCTAAAGTGTTTTTGTGGAGCTTCATTCAGTGGATGAGAAGGACGGGGCTAATCGCTCCAGAGGGTTAAGAAAGCAGCTCTTCAGGATGCCACTGGCGTCTGAACACAAATTTTGATTCAGTTCAGTTTATTTTATATTGCGCCAGTTTACAACACATGTTATCTGGAGGCACTTTATATAAAATGTAATTTTGATCCTAGTCAAATCCTGTCAGATAGTGCATCGAGATCAGTCCCTTATCGGACTAATTTAATCCCAGCAGGTTGGATGGAGTCATTGACTTGCAGAATTCTCCCCTCCCCCCGGGTCTTCTGGGGGGAGCAGACAGTGTCATTGACTTCTACAGCATGCATGTAGCGACAGTGGAGAGAAAGAAAAAAAAAAAAAACAACCCTCCCCTTTAACAGGAATAAACCTCCAGAGGAACCTGGCTCACTACGAGACGCCATTTGCCACAATCGACTGGTGGTTTGAGAAGACATAGCAGAGACACAAAACAGAAATGAAAAAGCTGAAAAGTTCTACGTTAGTGAAAAGTAAAAAGTTCAAGAGGAGAGGGAGGATGATTAGCTGATGGTAGCTTTATTTCAACCCTATGTCCTCCTCCAGGAAGGAATCACAGCCTCAAGAGAACGCCAAACCACATGTAGCTGGATTGGCTGCGTCAGTTAAAATAACACAAATAACGCAAATTGGATCGTTAAGTAAAAGAAGAAGAAGAAGGTAGATGGGGATTGGGTGCAACATTCAATTTGAAGGTTTAGATCAGGCGTGTTGAACTCAGTTTCATTTCGGGCCAAATCAAAAAATCTGACCGTTCTTAAAGGGCCGGTTGTGCCAGAATGTGTTGATGAAACCAATTAAACTGTTAAAATATCAATAAACAGATGTTTGTTTCAGTATTCAGTAAGTGTTTCTTAAGATTAAATAACATTGAACATCTTTTCACGCTGATCCATCCAGGATTTTGTGATTTTTTTTTTTTTTGCAATCAAAATCATATTTTGTGGTGCCAATTTAGAAATATTTGTAAGGAATTTCACGCTAATGTATGACATTAAATGTGACTTTTTATTAATTGCCACATCGATCATGGACTACAACTTGGCATCAAGTAAGGCTGAGGCAGCAGTTGAATTTTTGGTTAAAAGCTCAACAGTTTTAACCAGTTTTGAGAAAAAATTGCTGTAAAATCAGAAAAAATATGTGTGGATCTGTTGATTTTTTGATTTATTTTTGCAACTTTTGCAGATTTGTGGAAAACCCTATTGCAGGGACTTATTGATGTAATGTAGAGTCTAGAGGGCCACATAAAAAGCCACAGTGATTTGGCCCCCGGGCCCTGAGTTTGACGCATGTGGTTTAGATGAAGCAAATATTTTTGATCACTCGGAAAGTGCAGCTGACTCAAAACGGTCCACACATAAGTCAGTTTCCACGGTTACATTGAGGATGAATCGATCACGTTTTGAGGGTGCCAGTAGTTTTATTTTTAAAAGAATTTTATCTTTGATGAATAACTAAGTCGTCACTGCTGAGAGCTGGGTGGGAACAGATGACTCAACAGAGTTGTGAGTGTTTAAGTTTGGCAACTGGATTTAGTTTTGATTTAGTCTCAATACTGAGGAAAACCTCAAATGTTAAATGTAGGTAAGACGTACACTGGCTCCGAAAAGTCTCAACACCCCCATTAAAAGTAGAGAGTACTTTATTCACGCGTAATGTGACATTTATATTCTTTTATTACCGGACAAGATGAGAGAAATGCAAAAACCCGGCTCCATAAATCCATCCATCCATAATGGGGTCACAAGGGGTGCTGGTGTCTATCTCCAGCGGTCAATGGGGCGAGAGGCGGGGTCACCATGGACAGGTTGCCGGTCCATCATAGTCCATTTGCACACCCTTAAACTAAAACTGTTGAGCAACTTTTGGTTCAGTTGCATCATTCAGTCTTTGTGAGTTCACAAAGAAACTGAAGGAAGGAAAATAAGCTGACGGAAACCGTATCTATCCTGGTAGGAATCTCTTGACGTTTGCGACTTAAGCTAAAGATTGCAGAGGTTAGAATGAATCTCATTGTACAGTAAGATTAGGAAAAACACCTACAGCATCGTATGCAAACAAGTTTTGAACTTGCATGCCTTTCCTATATTCGTTAAATTTAGTCTAAATTGCTATCGCTATGGCTTCTGTCCCCCATTGAACTAGGGTGACCAGACGTCCTCTTTTTCCCGGACATGTCCTACTTTTCAGACCTAAAAAGATGTCCGGGGGGAATTTAAAAATTGTCCGGGATTTTGGTCAATTGCCTCAAAACACATTACATAGCTTACAGTGGATTATAGGGCACGGCGCTGCGTGTCACGTAATCCCTGAGCCGCGTCAGTGCGGGCAGCACTCTTCTCTGTTCGACCCCCCTCCCACCCGATGCAAGGTGTTCCGATTTCTGATTTCCCCAACAATGGGAGAAGCGAAACAGGTGTATCCTATTGGAGGTGATGAACAAGCCAGGCAAGCAGGCTACGACTTTGTTCGGTAGCCTGCTTGCTAATCAGTAGGTGGGGTCAAAACACTTCGTTTCTCTCTCTCGCTTTTTTGTAACGAGTAACTAAACCACACATTGAACAGGAACTGATCATTCAGTTGTGCTGTAAGATCCAGGGGCTGTGAAACTTCGTCAAGGTGTTGTAACACTTTCTGTTTGCTGCGGCCATCATTTTGGTTCTCACTTTTATACCAG
Organism: Xiphophorus hellerii; assembly: GCF_003331165.1. NCBI lineage: Eukaryota > Metazoa > Chordata > Actinopteri > Cyprinodontiformes > Poeciliidae > Xiphophorus > Xiphophorus hellerii. The sequence continues at coordinate 25,678,979 of NC_045693.1, read as the reverse complement.
AAATGGCTACAAAGTTGTATTGAAGGCCAAAGTCCTGACCTCACCGATTAAAGATGCGGCAGGCCACATTCAGCATTTTAAAGGCAATAAAAAATGTCATTTGGCACGGTTCAAAATTTCAAGAGAATGCAATAGTATGTAAGGTAATATTTCTCAGAATTATTACGAAGGCGGAACCACAGTAATCCAGAGAATATTTCTTTATGGGTCCGACGAGCTGAGAAAATGTCCGTGACCTTTCATTTCAGCACGTGACGATGATGAACAATTTTATCAGCAGCCTGGAGGCCAAACGGCAGATCGACCCTGACAGCAGCCCTGAAAGCGCTCTTCGGCCCGTTTCTTCGAGCCTCACGTGTTCTCACAAGTCTGGAATCAGGGTTTGGTGCTGCTGCTGATGACATCCAGAGAGTACAGTGTCCTTCAGCGTTCACAAACGTCTCCTGCCAAAGAGCTTTTAATCAGAGAGCAGTCGCTGGCGGTTTGGTGTGAAGATGAACGCAGAATTACGCCGACGAGGTTAAACAGCACATGAGGAACCTGTAAAGGCTAGTTCAATGAGAACTTGTGAATTCTGCCATTTCCATACATTAGTTGTTTTTTTGTGTTGTTTTTAATGCTGTTTGTTCCATTGTGGGACTGCACAGTGGTCAGATCCCAGCCTGCCATCTTTCTGCATGAAATTAGCATATTTTGCCTGTGCATTGATGGATACTCCGGCTTCCTCCCACAGTCCAAAAACATGACTTTTAGGTTAACTGGTCCCTCTAAATTCTCTTTAAGTCTGAGTCTGTGTGTGTGTGATTGGTTTGTCCTGTTTTTCTCTTGTGTTGCCCTGTGATGGACTGGCTACCTGTCTAAGTGTGTACAACCCCTCTACCCCCACTGGAGGCACCAGCAACCCTTGGGTCTTGTCGTGACCCCACACGTGTTGGATAATGGATGGATGGATGTTCCACAGTAGTGGCAGTATGCACCCCTTCCCCCCGGTGTCATGCCGTACGGCTGATGCAGAAGTCAAGTGTCTGATTTTCTTTGAAAGAAAACTGGGTTGCATTTCATTGTTTCGAGTTCCCACCCCCCGTTTGTATTGCAGGATCAGTGAGGAACATTTTACATTCCTCACTTTTACTCCAAATTCAGTAATTAGTATTCTTTTAGCATGAATGCTGCTTCATGCCCAGAGGTGAAAGGAGTACAAAACAATATACTCCAGTAAAAATACAAATAAAATTTGACTGAAATACATGTAAAGTTAGCAATGCAAACTGTTGCTCAAATAGAAGTAAAAAGTACCTCGTTAAAACTTTCCTCTGGAGAAAGTTCCACTCATGGTATTCAGAAAGTAATTAAAGGAGCATCTTTATAAGTAAAATTGCAACACACTTTGAGTTTTTTTTCATTTGTAAAAAAAATATTTATTAGAATCATGTATTTTCCTTCCACTTCACAATTGCACCCCACTTTTGTGTTGGTCTTTCACACAAAACTTTGTGGTTGTAACGTGACAAAAGATGGAGAAATTCAGTGGCTACGAATACTTTTGCAAGCCACTTCAAGAATTGCATTATTAACTGGGTCATGTTCATAAACAGAGATTGTATTTGGACATGGCTATATCAGGAAAAAATGTGAACTTTAATCACAAGTTGCGTGTCAAAAAAAACGCACGCAATGTAATCGTACAGAGCACAAGAGAAGCAGTACAGGATGTTAGCCTATGTTAGCGCAGCTCTACGTTTCACCATGTAAATGATCATAAAAACTCAACCAAAATAAAACAAACGACTAAAATAAATTTGTTTCTGAAAACATTGTGGACTCTGCCTAAATCTGAGCAACATACCGAACCCTGATTTTTGTTTGCTACATTCACATTTATCCAATTAGAATCTGCTTTCTGATGACAGACCATTTTCAAAATCTGCCATCCGTTTCATTAACCCCGCATTTGTGTATTGAATTTTTTTTTTTTTAATCACACTTTCAGCAACAATGCAGCTGAAAATGCTTTACATTATGCAATAACCTAATAATAAATGCTGTGGTTTCACTAAGATTTAACAACAATTAGTTGTTTTTTCATCTGTCACTAATGGAGCTGCCTACTGAAATAAATTATATTTTCATTTATTTAAATGATCTTAAACAAATAAGTTTAAAAACAATCCACACATTTTATTATAGCAAGAATCTTTATTAAAATATTTCAACACTGAAACAATGTCAACGAATACGACACAGCAAAAACAAAAATAAAAAGCATGCATGAGGTGTGAAGGGCTGCAGGCTCTTATCAACCAAACGTCGATTTGGCTAAATTTGGCTTTTGGATGAATATCGAAGACGTCGTTTCCCAGCAGCTCGGTAACATAAAAGCAAAACTGAAACTCTGAATCCTTATCCTGCGGTGTGTTTCGTGAACTTCGATCAACGGAACATTCCAGCACGTGAAACATGTCTGCAGCCGCGGCGGCATCAGTGACGACACTGGTGCCCACAGAGACACTTTTGTTACAGAAAACGGCTCTTTTGGGACAAGAGACTGCAAGACGTCCACCCTGTTCACCGTATCAAGTCCAGCGGCGGGTCAAGTCCAACATGGAAAATCAACATCGACGCAAACATGTCTATTATAGCACAAATGCAGGGTTATGTTGTGTTACTGTGTGATTCAACAGGAGGATTCAGAATGACATGAATCACAGGTCGTCAGTTCATGTAATCCTCCTGACTGAAGGAGCAAATGCTCTGATGTGTAGGAGTTAATTTGGCCTCTACTGGCCAAAATAATTAATAGCTAAATTGTCATATCAGCTCAGTTATTGAAGGATTGCAGGATTTCCTATTCTTTGTTTTACAGTCTAATATCCAAAAATTCTGACTACAGTTCAATATTTTTACACAGGGAACAACAACAAAAAATCAAATTCACATAAAGATTGGATTTTTAAGCGAAACAAATCCAAATGCTTAAATCACGCAGACAACAGAGATGATGTGAGATTGTTTAAAAAAATTTTTTTACAACAAGTAAACGCATCATGTCGACTAGGAGTAGAACAACAAAATCAGGATGATAGCACAATGAGTATGAACACTTTATTTGACGGGGTGTGCATAAGGCTGACATGACACTGTTATAAACACGACGTAACATCTGTTATGAACATGAAGGAGTCTTTATTAATAGTGTTTATGACTGTTGTCATGAAGTGTCATTCAGTAAATAATGACACTTTTAATGCAAAGTTGCTCTAAAAGTTGCATTAGAAGTCCATTAAAAGTACCAACTTTGCACTGAAGTGTCACTATTTACAAAATAATGCAAAGTTGGCACTTTTAATGGACTGCTAATGCAACCTTTAGAGCAACTTTGCATTAAAAGTGTCATTATTTACTGAATGACGCTTCATGACAACAGTCATACATTCATAAAGACATTCATGTTCATTACAGATGTTATGTCATGTTTATGACAGTGTCATGTCAGCCTTATGCACATCCTGTCAAATAAAGTGCTACCAAACTTTGTTGCTGAGGGAAAAAGACTCAATGTGAGCCATTTTCTAAACAGGCAGGTGTACACGAAGAAAGTTAGAGGAAGGAACGCTGTGGTCTCTCTTCTTCTAATAACTTCTCACAGCAGGAAGACAAAAAAACAAACAAAAAAACCACCTCTGAAGGCTGGTCTGTGTTCTTGTCGTACCGTGGATCTAGATGAGGAACAGACTCAAATCAGTCAAAAAAGGGAAACTGAAATTTGACCCACGAGGTTCAGATTATTCTGACGAGTAAATCTTTGGTTAACTGAAGGGTTATTTAGATAAACTTGTTAAAGTTGGTCTAAGCTAGAATATTGAATCAGTCCATCCAGCAAAACCCACAGTACCTCTGCAGAATTAGTTGACGGATGTTTACAGGCTTCTCTGTACAGCTGCACAATCTGACCACATCCTGACCATCTGACGTGGTTTGAGATGTGGTAACAGCAGCAGCTTGTGAGGAAGTGGGAGCTGGTAACATGTTCTGCTGTTTAACCATTTAACAACCGGCTCAAAGCTGCTCAGGTCTCTGCCTGGAGCTTTTACGAGTACATATAGTTTTTTTTTTTTAATGTTTTCACACAAATGTTTTGTTACACTAACCGCCCACGAGATGAAAACCCTCAGACTGATAAAGATGTCCATCACCAGCATTTGTCTGACAGTCCAGCAGTTGCGATGGTTTTAATGGTGTGGCTGATTGGTCTGCCTTTTACATAATACAATTTGTAAATCTGCCACATATTTAAATGAGCACATAGTTTAAAGCTTCTTCTTTGCCTTCGTGTACAGACTGACAGTCTTGTGCATAAAGCTGCAGGAAAACAAAACAAAAACAAAAGAGCAAAATGGCAGCAAGAAAAAGAGCTCCGACTGAGTGGAGAAGCTGATGGCTGGGCAGAAACCAGCAGGACGCCCACACACACACACACGCAAACACACACACACACACCGTTCATGCCTGAATCCTTTGCTAAGAACAACTAGATCCAAACTGGCTTCATGATCCTGGTCAAACCAGCAAACCTGGACGTGATTTTCTAAAGCTTAATATCCAATCAGCCGCTTGAAAGTTAGACAAAAACGTTACGCTTTGAACAATCGAATAAAATGTGCAACAGAGATAAGGCTCATCTATCTGCTTCCTTTCACTCCTCCTCTTCCTCCTCCTCCTCGTCGTCATCCTCGTCGTGGCAGTGGGTGATCTCCTGTGGAGCCTGTGGGAACAGGTGAGGCGGCTGGATCTCGCTGATGGATCGAGTGAGCTGGTGCCGCTTGATCTCCATTTCTTTGACGTCAAAGTCTCGGCGGTTGCGGGTGGCGAGCGGCGACTCCGTGTCTATCAGGTTGACGTGCGAGTGCTCCACCGTCGACTCGTGAGGCATCTGGACAACGAGACACAGAAGCAGAGCTCAGGCAGAGAGCTGGCGACTCGTCATCCAACCTTATCCAGTGTGTTTTGGCATTAAACGCTCACTGGCGTGTAACTCCTGCAGAGTCCGTTCCACAGCGGAGTGGTGGGAATTGGCAAATGGCCTTTAAATCATTGAGGATTGCAGAAACATGTTTCTGCCCAGTTGCCTGATGTTCGTCCATATCTATGGGGGAATTTTTCTGCCATAATTCGAGAGCACACATTTTCAGTCTGAGGACAGGATTTCATGTCTTTTGTTCTCAAAACTTTTAATACTTGTGCTTACATTTTTCATTTTGAAAGCAGGACTTCATGTCTTTCTTCTCAAAGCTTGTAATGGTTGTACTCAAAACTCCTGCTCTCTGTCAAATAATCGCTGTGCTCTCTCAAACTTTTCTCCTCACGTTCAAAACTTATCTCTGCTCGGATCAAATCTCCGCTTGCAAACCTCTCTGCTTGCTTGCGAATAATTTTCTGCTGACATTTGGAAAAGAAAAAGTACCGTCGCCTGGCAACCTCTCAGACAACTGAATGAAAGGGTTATACTATACTGGGTATCTGTTCAATCTGGTTTCGGTCTGGACTTGGACAGGGCCATTTATTATACAGGTTAGGGATTAGGGTTATTATAATATATGAAGTACTACATATAATATATAGTATTATATTATAATATAGTACAATACTATATTATTGTATTATAGTATAATATTACACTATATCATAGCAGTGTATTATAAGCCTGGCGGGTCACCAGACTTTACTTGTGTTCCTACCAGGCTAACCATCAATTATTTATGTTGTTTTTTTTATTGTTTGCATTTTTTAAGACTTTATAGTTGGGGTTCAGGTATTAATCTTCCAATCTTTCAATAACACATAATTATCAAGTGATATTTTCAAATTTCCTGTCAACTTTAAACATTTTTTAACTCAAAAACCCAACGGGTCGCTGGATGAATGACTGCCATAGGGCCCAACAACAGGGCTTAGCAAGTTTTCTGGGGGAAACCTTGTATAGTATAATAGTTATACATCAGTATGCATATACAGAGCTGAACTGCTCTGCATATGAATAAATATGCAGAGCAGTTCAGGCTCCATTTAGTGCAAAACATGCCCACATTATTGGCCTTCCATCAGGAGATATTATTATATTATAGTAGTATTATCATAGTATTATTAAACCCTTAAATGTCTATTTAGACCAGTAAACCACATTTACCACATAATCCTGTTTCTGTGATGATGTCTGCAACACAACTCCATTAGCTTTAGCGCCTCGCTCTCATCTGAAACATGTGAAGGCATCTCTGCTGGCCAGTTCAAGTAACTACATAATTGCTGGATAAGCCGCAAGGAATATAAAAGATTACCAAATAGTCCCACAATTAGCCAGATGTAAACACTGAGAAGTTCGGATCTAAAGTGAAGCAATAACAAACTCACCAGCACATGTGCAGCCCTGAACAGATAGCTGAAGGGGTAGTAGAGCAGGTTGATGAAAGAGGCAGCGTACAGGTCGGCGTATCGCATCACCTGGGAGGCAAACAGTGTCTGCCGGGATCCACTGCGAAATAGACTTCCCATCATGCCGTAGCACATGTCCATGTCATGGGTTACTTTCTGTAGACAACATGTTGACCAAAGAGAACAGTCACAATTTGCGTAAGATAGCATGCAAAGTATCCACAGCGCTTTATCTTTCCACATTTCGGTATGCTACAGCTTTATTTTAAAAAACGCATTCAATTAATCTCTTTCCTCAACAAATTCTACCAAAGTTGCGAATGCCTTCCGGATGCAGTGCATGCGGCATCAAACCGGAGGTTGCGATGATGAAAGCAAAGAAATCCAGAAAAAAAATTCAAACATCCGTTGATTTCTAGCAAAATGGCAGCTGCACCATGTCGAGAAAATATTTCATTGCAGTGGAAAATGAGTGCTGCAAGTCAATGACTTGGTACAATCTACTGGGTTTCCATAGACTGAAAACTTTTTAAACAAATTTGAATAAAGTTGATTGTGTTGGTTGATAACAAAAACCACGTGGTTTAAATTCCATTTCTATTTCTAGAATAGTGGCGCTCATGGTGGCAGCCTGTTCGAGTTGCTCTGTTAAGTTAGTTGTAATTTGTTCATTTTTATAGACTTTTGTTCATATTTTTATTTGTTTTGGTTATCTTTCATAAGGTATTACCTTGATGCGCCTCTGCAGTGAGCTGATGTCAGGTCTTTCATTACTACTGCTGTCCAAATGCCTGAGGATATAAACATAGGAGGGTTCACCTGTCTAGTTAAAGTAACTATGATCACGCTTCTTTGTCAATAGTTGAAGTATAATAGAAGAAAAGCACATCCTGCAGCTTCATAAGTATGTGTCAAAAGATATGTTGTAAGAATCCATTACTACACAACACATATATCAAGAGAAAAAAAAAAACAGGACCTTACTTGTAAAGATCTGCGAGAAAGCAGTCAAGTGACTGAAGTTCCTCAAAGATGGCTGGAGAGAAAATGACAATGATGAGTCAGCTTCCTTGGAGCAGCTGAAGAACAACGTTTAACTACAGAGCTGTGTGTGAAACTGTGCTCATCTCTCCCACTCAGACATCATTTTGCCCGAGCATTTTGTGGAACCCGCAGCAAATATAGTCTGCGGCAGCCTTTCAATGTTATCACTTTAATATGCTCCAATTACGAGATTCTTCTCGTATCTTCTACTTTATTATTATTATTATTATTATACTTTTTTAATCTTCCAAATATTTGACCAGCCATGTATTCTGTCACTACTGACACACTTGCACTTGCAAAAAGCAGGTGGGTAATAATTACTTAACGGTATGAAAGCAAGCAAATCTGAGCTACGTTTTGATCACGTCTGTCAGGCTACGCATGAATATTTGAACCACATTCCTGAAACGTTACCGCTTTACAAAGAAACTCATGACAACGGATGTGTGGCCGCCGTTCAGATTTATTATTCTGGAGCCGGCTTGACGCACTAAAGGGGCAGTACAACATTTTCCATCCGCATGGTGTCATTTTATAGCACAATCAAGTAACTATGTTACCTTCAGTAGTTATAAAAAATACTACTGACACATATCTATAAAAATAAAATAATTGTATTTTTTTATAATTCTTTTGACGCATGTATGAAAAGCAATGTCTGACTACCATTTGTTCATTTTCATTGAATTTTTATTCATTATTACCTTTATTAGATTCAAGTTATTTCTGTGACCATTGTGGGGTTTTCTTTCATTAACCGAGGGGTACCAGCAATTTTGTCCATGTGTGTGTGTTACTGACTCTTCAGCTTTGTCCTTTTTCCATGACATATTACCTAAGAACCGACAGGTCCCTTTTAAATGTGATGCTGAAGCCTCTCACCGCTCTTGTCAGTCCACACATGAAGCTCCTGGGCCAGCTCAGGTATGACCAGGAACGTTCTCCAGCCCTGGCGCTTCTTGGACTTGAGAATGTCTCCAAAAATGTGGTCTCCAATGTAGACGATGTCCTTTCCTTTAGCACCCAGCAAGTCGCAAACGATGTCTGAGGATCCTGAGAGAGAAAGTGAAGGGAGTATTAGAAGGTCTGATCGAAGACCGCCTGCTGCACTCTAAGGAGCAGCAGATCCAGAGCTTCTTAGGCTGTCCATACAGCCACAACATGGGAGTTTTAACTGCAATGCAATATATATGTGGACACTGGGATAATGACTGCTATTCATCTTTCACATTTACGGAAGCACAGCGAAAACAAAAAAACAAAATAAAAACAAAAACAGATGGGAGGTCTGAATTAGATGTTTATAATTACATGCCTCTTGACTTTGCTCTTTGGTGTTGGAAAAACAAACTGGTTTTTTACTAGTACCAGTGAAAAACTGGCACTGAAATCAGCCATGATTAAGGTCTGGAACTTATTTGGTGTAAAAAGTCCAATTGAAGAATTTAATAAAAATATTAAATAATTTTGTGAGTTTTATAAGTACAGCATTTTGAAAACTGTGCCACGTTCCTTCAACTTCGCAATAATGCACTACTATCAATGTTGGGTCTTTCTTATGAAATCCCAATAAAACAGATGAAAGTTGGTTTGTAACGTGACAAATTGAGCAAAGGTTTAAGGGGCGTAAATACTTTTGCAAAAGGCGCCGATGATTTTTGTCTTTTATTTAATAATTACTGAGGGGATCACTTACAAACCCATAACCTTTGGAACATTTACCTCCAGAGTACACGATGCCGTGCTGGAGCGGTCCGGTGTAGGTGCCGATCTTCAGTCGACCCGTGGTCTGAAACAATCCACAGCTTCGTCACACACTTTCAGAGAACACGACATTCAACGGCTGGTTTCAACTTCCCGCTATGATGACTGAACCTAATTTAGACATGATTAAGGCGCATAGTTTGTATACGGCCCCTCTCATTACAGGACGCCGTCATGTTTGGGGAAAGGTGGTAGGCGTAAATTATAGCTAACTCTGCTTTGTAGCTTCCCTACACAGAATCACGACTTAAAAGTCTGGCTCATGGTCCTCAGTGGTGATGATGATCTGCATCCATCTTAAGCTACTATTTATTTGTCCCTTCAGGACAAAGCAGACATGATCAGCTGGATCTAAATCAGGTGACTGTCTCGGCCATTAGAAAATTACTTTAGCTTGGAGAAGGTATGCTTAGGCTTGTTTTCTTGTTTCTGGATGAAATGCTGTTGAGTGAATTCAGAGGCTTTATTGGGACTGGAAGAGATCAGAGCTACAGCGTATTATTATAAGCCTGCTGAGTTTTCCGTAAAATGCTAACACGCAATAGGAGAAAATATTTTCAAATTTGTCCGAACAGCAAATGATTTTGTTCCATAACTTAGAAGTTTGTCTCGTAGCACACACTTACAGTGTCGACTTGCCGCAGAACTGTACCTTCCGCAAAGAACACGGGCTTGCGGGCGTCTACCAGGATCAGGCCAAAGTAGGACTTCCAGGGCCGGTGAGGTGTTCCCGGCTGCAGGAACAGCACACGCATGAGGAAGAGTTCTGCATAATGCTTTGTCTTAACAAAATGTCCCGACGGTCATGATTCTGATTCTAGTCGGGTCCCCGATAAACTCGACGCACCTTTGGTCCATGAGGAAAGTCAAACAGGTAGGTCATGATTTTCTGCAAGAAGATAGGAGATATGCTTTTAACACCAATGAAAACAGAATAAATATAAATGGTCTCAGAAAATAAAACCTCGGAGCAGATTTATCCCAGATGGTACAACCAAAATACACCTCCTGCTGTTATTCTGCTAGCAGGGATCATGTTGGGATCAGAGCCTCATCAACCTGCTCACAGCTGCTCCTCTTGTTGAAGTGACAACATCACTGTTGATCGATTTCACCAAAATGACAAAACTTGCATATTGCATAGACTTATTACCCAAAGATTGATATTTGTCACGCTTTTATTTCTAATAAATGGCCTCTGTATGTTCCTGCTCTGAGTTTGAGGCAAAAACACAACATGGTGTTTTTATGACTTCGCCTTCACCAATCAACCCAGGACAAATTTAAAACTCATTCCTCAACTTTAAGCACAATCGGCCTCACAGTTTAATCACAGTCAATCAGCACATCATCAGTAAGGACTGGATTCTTCAGGAGTGTGAGTGAAATTGATGAGTAGTGAGTGTTGCTGTGGGAGGTGCACAGGAAAAATAATAAAAGAACTACACAAGTAAATCATGAAGGAAGAACAAACTTACCTCAGTGTATTTATAATCACTGTTAGTGGCCAGAAATACTTTAGCCACTTCGTTCATGCGGCTGAGGAGCAGAGGGAGCTTCGGCTGTCCACAAAAAACAACAACACAAGTCAAATTCAAGAGTTCTTTACAGTCAGAAGCTAGCTTTCGTGGAAAGCTGAGAGCACTTACATCCTTTACCACATACTTCTCCAGGTTCTCAACCGTCTTCTCTTTCAAGGATCCCTGTGAAAATCAGGTGAGAGCCAACAAAGAGCGTGAACAAAGGGAAAGCTGAAGCCAAGGAGTTATTAAGGAACAGGAACAGGGTTTACCTTGAAGTGAACCCAGTCCACAGCATCTCTCACGTCCTGGAACATGCTCTTGTACGACATGAAGAGGTCGCCGTCTTTGAAGCCAGATTCACAACTACAGAAAAGTTCACAGAGCATTTTCATCAATGAGTAAAGTTGGTCATTTACTCAACATTCTACCAACAATTTATTTGGGGGGGGTCCTTCGAAGCGGTCAGTCTTTCTAGTTGTTTTTTGAAAATTTGTCTTGATGACTATTTCTTTTAAAGATCTTTCAAAGCTTATGTTCTGGTTTCTTGTTGCTGTTTTTGTTACAATTTATGCTCAGTCTAAGAGCCCTCTGAAGGAACTAATAATGAAAAAAGGAAAGCAGAACAGGAAATACAGGAAAACTGGAAATCCTTTACTTGGTCAGCTCTAAAACATTGGAATAACCTCCATGGACTGAAACAGAGCATGTGTGTGCACCTTGCATATCTGGGACAGTTAGTAAAGAAATCCACCAAACAAGCGAAGAGGTACGTTTCTGTGGAGGAAAACAAAATGAACAGTCTGATTATACACCATTATATTAAATTTGCTTTGCCACAAAATACATGACTGGCATGACCAAAGGTTTTTTGGCTGTGTCGACTCCATACCTATAGTGGACCTGAACTGTGGATGTTTTTCCACCTTGATAGTTTTTTCTGCATCAAAGCATGTGGGCAAAATCTTCCGATTCGCCAAGTGTGTGAATGGCGTGAGAACATTGACTATGGCACTGGGATGGCGGTGTTGAAGACCAGAGGGTCGTTTGATTGTTTGAGGCTGCTTTCAGCTTTAATTATCATTATTTTTTTTTCATTTTCCAAATATTTGACCAGCCATTCTGAAGCTATTACTGTATTTTCCCCTTAAATTCTTAGGTACAGAGTAAGAAATAATTCTGGTTAGTTTCACCCAAATGTAGCCAGGTCTTTAGAGTGAACAGTCATGTTTCGTTTTAGAATGGAGATGTAAATGGAGCTAATACTCACCTGGCAGGTTAAAGAGTGTGTTCAGGATGTAGAAGCGGTCGGTATCTCCACGCTGGATGAATTTGTTGGGATACATCTCTCTGATCTCAGGTCTGTGCACAGACACAACAAGTTAGCCGCTTTCATCCAGGCGTTCAGTGTGTGGGCTTGAATGAGCCTTTTACATGCTGGTGCTTAGGCCTGTCACAATAATCAATAAATCAATTAATCATACGATAAATTAAAACAAAGTCAACAATTTCCTTTGGCATGATTTATCATTCATCTTTTTTTTCTCTCTTTCTACCAAAAACTGGATGATAAAAGTCTTCAGTTTGGTGCTTTGGTCTCAACTTATCCTTTTTTGAAGGAGAATTTTGCTTACAAATACTTCAAAATTCATTTTATGTATAGCTTTGGTTATTTATTTTTGATATTTGATATTTTTGATATTTAAAATGTCTTCCAGTTCCAGTGTTAAATGTCCATTACAATGTAAAGTTGACTAATCTTTTAGAACGTGTTCTTGCATTATTATTTTGCTGTTACCTCTATATTACTTAAGAATGGTCTCAAAAGAATATTATTGTTTATCGCAATAACTTCTCGCACAATTTATCGTCCAGCAAAACTTGTTATTGCGACAGGCCTACTGGTGCTAGCCAAACATAATGCATAAGCTCTAGTGAGACATTAAACAAATCCATCTGCTACATGGTTGTGATTAGAACCTCAGTGTCTCAGTATGAGGTGGAATAAGGAGAGATGTCAGCATGTGAAGCTCACCCCCTCAAGAAGTTGAACCCGTGTGCACACACCAGAATGTTCCCATAGGCATCCACTTTTAGCAGGTTGCCAAACATGGTGTCAAACACCAGACCTCTGAGGTGATGCAGACAGAGGAGTGAAGGTGAGAAAGTCAATCTCTGCAACAACGACTGAGTCAGAAAACCAAACAAGACGCCGAGAGGAACCCACCTGGTGGGGAAGGAGGGATCATAGACAAAGTTGAGCAACTCTTGGGGGTAACCGATGGATACCAGACGCTCAACGGTCAAGTCAAATCCCAGTGACTCGTACTCTGGAGATTTATACACTGCACGGGAAGGGAGGCAGAATGATCTTCACAGCATAACACAATGTCTGAACCACTTAAGTTTATATTATATTAAAAATACGTAAAAATGCTAACAAAAAATTCAATTCTGTTTTTAAATAAGAAACCATTTCCCTAAAAGCACTGTATACAGAGGAAAGATAGAAGTATTCAAATGATGAAATAGAATTTGAAAAAAACCCAAATTCTTCCATTAAAGAAAGAGAACGTATTCTGAGATGCTATTAGGATTTATTTACAGAACTTTTACCAAAGTTGTTTTCTCAGAAACCTTCAAATGACTTTTGATTTAAATTAGGGTTATACTGTACTTACCAGCAAGAGTATAATCCATGTCAAATCCAAAGCACTTGATTTTTTCCATGGCCAAGCTTCGATTGACAAACACCCTGCAATGACACGAATCTAGTAACAATTAAGAGCAATTCTATTTTTTTTTTTTTTAATTGTCCACTTTTCTGATTCCCTCCAAGCGACTCCTAGGTAAACAACTGATCAAAAGACACAGTGAGTTGCAAAAGCAGGCCATCGCAAAAATAAAAGAATTCTCCCAGAAACACACCTATAAGCTCGGACAGACATGCACTACACATTCAGACAGATACAAATAATTTCAAGTTGTTACATGGCAACATTAGGATGTTACTGGGATGATGAAGATACACTTTACCCAGAGGGAGCATGAGACACTTTTTATCAAAACAAACTGGAGAGCTGAAAAAATTAAAATGACTGACGCTGTTTCATAAGTGAGCCTGAAAACATGCTAATTTACCCATAATCACTTTGGTATGGAGTACATCTGTTCAGAGCAACAGGGACACCAAGTCAGAGCTGCTACACATAGTGCCTTGTGCACTATGGGCATTATGTCCCATAATGCCCATAAACTTAAATGTATTTTACTGGGACTTTATAGTTCCAGAGGTATAAAGACGTCTACAAGGTGATAAATGTTACAACAATTGATGTCCCTCATCCTATCACTGACTGCTCTGTTCTGCAGATCTTCTACAAGTCTGTTGTTGAGACAGTCGCCTCTTCTACTGCCACACAGTCATATAATCTGTGACACCATTTAGATTTCACAACCACTCACAACACTCGCATGGACCACTTACTGGGAGTTGTGTCAGTACTGATGACATTTTATGAAAGCATTATGAAGAGTTATGTCATATCATGGAAATCATAATACCAGTCATCACAGTGTGCTTCAAAAACAGAAGGAATGCGTACCTCATTGCAGGATGAGCCAGATCCCTCGGAAAGCTTTGTAATAGAAAATACATGTAGGTCATGTGACAATATGCATAAAGCAGAGAGATTAGATATGCCTGAAGCCACTAATGTTAAATACAGAAAGTTCAAATCAATACAGATTGATTTGTTCCTCATCAACTCAAATAATGTTAATATGCAATCATTCTGACAGGCCTTTAAGTTCAAAAGAGTAGAAGCAGTTTCTTTATAAAAAATAAAAAAAAGTAAATACAAATTCTTAATTTCAGGTTGGCAAAACTACTCAGTTACAATGAAAATATGCTCTTTCGCATGATTCCCTGTATTTGTTTTTTTTTTTTTGTAATAATTTCACTAAATACACTCCAAAAGATCAGAAAGCATAGCAATCATTAAAGATGAACTTGCAAGGCTATCAGCAGTCGATCACGTCCAGTTCTCCTTCAGGTCTGACTTTTCAAATTTCTTTATGTAAATGTTTCATAACTCCACAATTAAAAGTATGAACATTTAGCATAAAAAAAATCTGTGCTGCAGGTACAACATATCCCAAACATAATGTTATTGTAATGTTTGTGATGATTTCTTTTTTTTAGATTGCGATAATTTTTGCCTAGTATATACGAACTGTAATGAACTTGCTATTTATGTAACATTTTAGCCAGCTGGCGGCAGTAGATGCTCACACTGCACAAATGACGTTGTCAAAAATGAGAATGAAAAGAATAGTCAGATATACGGAGACAAGTAGATCAGGCGATTTTCTGGTGTATTTGTGCAATGAGGAAGGATGTAGCCTATGAAGGCCATTTAAATACGCCAAGATGTGCAGAATTATTTCTTCAGGTAAAACGGGTCAAAAAAAGGGAGATTTATCTGAGTCTGAAAAATTCACAACTGTAAAATGTCTTTCAAACAATACTATTGAGAATATTAGGGTCTGATGACAGAAAGTCGCGGTTTCAAAACAACTCAAATTTTCCGTCAAGCTGATGACGGAAAATTCATCAGGCTGCTTATACAGGAATGATGTTAGCATTCCTGTTGCTTGTACCAACAGGAATGCGGTAGAAGCATTCTAACCCATGCTACCCCTAAGTCATGCACCCCTCCATTACTACTAGCTCTGCATGTTCCCCTCTTACCCCCCTGCCCATCCTGCCTAAAAAAATTAAGTCCGCTATATGGGAATACTTCGGCTACCACAACGAGACAGACAGCAATTTGGAAGAAGAAGGTTGCCCTATGTGCAAAATGTGCTTATGGACAGTGTCAGCCAGAGGAGGCCACACATCAAACATGGCAGCACATCTAGGGGAGCAGCACGCATCACTATTTGCCAAACTGAAGGTAAAAATTTACGCTCGTCTTGAAATGAACGAGCTACCATTAGCGTGTAGCATTAGTGAAACAGATATCACCATGTTACTGTGACATATTGTGCTGGTCACAACCTGTTTGCAAAAGTGCCTTGGAGTTGTTGAGGCATTTGATTCATTTTAAGTGAAAGGTGAAAGTACGGAGTGCCTCTGTAGCATTAGCTGAGGAGCTCTTTAGTTGAATGCATATTTTGTGAACACGTGTTCACAATGTCTGCCACCTCGTGTGTGAAGCTGTTACTGAACTGGACAACTCCTTCAGTGGCAGGATGCCGCATCTCATGTGCACAAAGAAGCATTATTGCAATTATTTCCAACATTGTACATTTGTCCCTGCTCTGGTCTCTTATTTTCTTCTTCTTGACTATAATTGTTATAGTCATGTGTTTCTTTCCACTTCAGTTTTTGTGTCACTCTGCTGCTGCTAACACACCTGAATTTTTTACTCCTCAACAGGGATAATAAATAATAATTGTATTTATTGTACCACGCAGAAAAAATGGAAACAATAAGTGAAGCAGCGTAGCTTTATGAGTTGGCCTGTTTGCGGTGACAGTGAAACGCCTCCTCTATCAGTTAACACGCAGTTTGCTGTGATTGCAACACGACACACCTAAAAGCTTTGCTGAGGCTCAACGTAGCAGCAATGCTCTCGAAGCCTTTCAAAGAGATTTTAACTGGCGAAGGAAAAAAACGTTACAGCAATAATTTCTCAGGATTTTTCATGATGTCAAGGAAAGAAAATAATAATAAAAAATTGAATACCCTATCATCAGTGATATGATTAGTTGGCTAACAGTAGGCACAATGGAGCACAGTGGAGAGAGGCCTTGCACCGCACACTGATAATTTCCCAACACCCCACACTCCTCAGTGGCCAAAGGATGAAATGCTCAAGCTAAGATTATTATCAGTCATATCATTAATAGTTATAGTAATAACAGTGTAAAAAAAAACCCCAATAACAATAATAATTGAAGTAATATTCAATATTTATCGAAAAACAAACAAAAAAATCTATTTGATTGATTCAGTGCAAAATATACTGTGAATGTGTGTGTTTGTGTGTGAGGTTAAGCTGATTCAGAGAAACAGCGATTTAATAAATTGGTTAATAAAAACTTCATTGAAACATATATGGATAAAAGTGACTTTATTGCGTCATTATAGATATTTTAGCTTTAGATTTTTGGAACGTGCGCGGCATCACCCCGAGGTGTCACATCTATTTTGAGAGGTTCCAAAAATGAGTTGGAAATATTAGTAGATACATTATCTTTCTACCTAAACGTGATGCTTGCCAGATGTGCAAGAAGGTTTGTCCAGATGTTAATACGTAGCGAGCTTTTTTTTTTATTATTTCCAATTGAGAAGTATTATTTTCTTGACAATAGTTGGAGAAACAAGAAGTGGATCTTTGCATTTATCTGGAAAATGTTCCATTTCAATGTGATCACCACATGAAACTCTGGGACTCTGCAGCCCAAAAGGGTAGAGAGGTTTTTCGGTTATGGATATCCAGAAGCGTTGAACAGGTGTGCAGGTCCAAATGGCATGAAAATAGTTGCCGGTGCTGTTCAAAGTGCATTGTGTGCAAATGTCGGACTTGGTAAAAACCCATTTTAAACATTTTTCTTTGAGTGATGTGGGACCTGTGAATTATTAGCTTATGTCGACCAGAGTGTTTATTACTGCTTCACCGACCTACACCGCTCTGTGACACTCAGAGTTTCTGGTTTCAGACCAGGAGATATCAACCAGGTTAATTCAATTCTGAGTCAAGTTACCCCCGAGTTAAATGTGGAGTTTAACTCAGGGGTTAAGCCTGAGTCATGTGACTTATTTAAAGTCATGTGACTGCAAATAAGTCACATGACTTGATGCCCACCAATGCAGAAGTGGAACACTTTATTTCATGGCTGTTTTTTGTATAAAACAACAAAACAACAACAACAACAACAAAATCAATGGTGCAATCATTACAGAGGTGGGTTAGAGTACCTACAAATTGTGCTCCAGTCAGAGTAGTAAAACTTCAACATGTTAAGTATTAGTAGATTAAGCTTTAAGTAATCAAGTGTAGAAATATATATTTTAAATTCATGTCAACAGTAAGTTCTGTGCAAATTCTGGTATTTTACAGATTAATACCAAAATATTTATACAAATAAGGAGTTGGGTTCAGAGGCTGGTTCCAGTGTTTTCTTCATGGGGGAAAGTTAAAAAAAGAATGAAACCAAAAACAGGACAGAATTTCATCATGAAATATAGAAGTAGGCCATGTAGCCACTTGTGTCGGCTCCTGTCTAGAACTGCCCATGGGCAGGAGGTTTGTGTCTGGTGCATTTTTGTTAGCATGTTTTTCCTTCATTCTTATAGCTTGATAGGAAGTCAAGATTATCCAAACTGGCAAACCACATTAATAAGATAATAGTGACAAAACCCTGTATTTATAAAAGATATCTTCATT
This sequence comes from Xiphophorus hellerii, assembly GCF_003331165.1. NCBI lineage: Eukaryota > Metazoa > Chordata > Actinopteri > Cyprinodontiformes > Poeciliidae > Xiphophorus > Xiphophorus hellerii. Next base: position 25,660,762 of record NC_045693.1, on the reverse strand, counting down.
TTCTACACAGAAAGAGCCAACAAATTGTAATGTAGAAAAAATAATCACTTTTTCATCACAATATTTATTTATTTACTGTTAATCTATTAGTATGATTTGTTATCTAAATTGCCATTTTTTACTATATTGGCTAATACTATTATATACTGTATGACGAAACGCATCCTCCAAACTCAACATAAGCAAATAATCAAACCATAGTAGTCTACTAGTAGCACAATAAGAACCTGAATCGATCATAAAATGTTCTGTGATATTTTGGTTTTAGGAGGTGATTGAGGAACGAAGAGACTCTGATGTCTGGTTCTACTAGGTTCTGACGTGTTCCTCTCCTTATCCACTCTGTCTGATACCATACAGCCCACCGCGCGCCACTGAATATCGCCGACACATTTTAAAAAGAATTACCTGTATTCATCCTCACTGAAATCGTTTAGCCTGGGATGTGCGTCTTCCCACTCACGTCTGCACTTTTCTAAGACTTTTTGCTTCTAGAGATAATCGGATCGAGGACATTTTAAGAAGACGCGGGTTGATAGCATCTCGCCTCGGCCGCGTAGTGTCCGTCTCTGGGCAACCGTGACAACAGCTTCCAACTGTACCGTTCTGCGTGTTTTATTTTGGTCATTATTGTTACTCTTAGTGTTGATGTGTGTGTAATAGGAGTGTCTATCAGGAATGCATAGAAACACGGAACAATCGGTATCGGTTCAATACGGAATGCAACATCCATCAGCCAAATATGGTACGATTCCGTATTTTACAGGAGGGGCGATCCTATCTCAAACATCGGTGTTACAGCATTAGCTTGTAGCACTCATGGGGGAAGTATCTCCAAACAACAATGTTCATATAAAAAGCGTCGCTCATGTTTTTCCCAGATGTCGTTGCGATGTTTCAGAGTTTAAAACTTACAGCAGTCTTTGTTTTGATCAGGTTAGTGGCTGTGGGGGGGGGGCTGAGTGTCTGTTATTGCAGCACTGCTGCTGAAAGAAGTGCCACAATTTAGACAAATAATTATAAATGGCTCAGTTCATATTGATTTTGATGCACCTAAGTAGCTTTGGACAATTAATTTTTCTAGTATCACATATGTTAAGATATCGATTATTTTGACTACTCTACTGTGGTGTCATAACTGCTCCAGGACCATATCTGGGTAAAGAACTGAAATGCAGGTGTGACTGTACCTGTGGTGAGCTTCGCGTCGATACTTCTTCATTGCAATGCCGTCCATGTTGGCCGGGAGTTCGGCACAGTTCTGCAGGCGGTCACTCCACGAAGTCGTCATCTTTGACGTTAAAAATGTTCCTGCAGTGAAACGGTTTGCTCATTAGAGTCAGAATCAGGCCGATCGGTTTCGAGGGACAAAAACAGGAGTCTGAGACTGCGACAGTGTTCCTGAATCTAGATTTTTCTGTGAAATTTTTCAAAAAGATAATGGAGGACGTTTGCCTGTGAATATGAAGTATAATCTTTGTTCTTATCATGTATTGTGAGTCGCATTGTACGCCTTGTAAGTAGGCAAATACAACGTCTAATGAACAAGAATACATCAAATATTATACATGCTTTAAAGCTGCAGGAAGTAACTTTTCAGTTTCTTTCAATAAAGAACTTAATGGAAAAACTGCAAGCGTGTGTCTGTGTCTGGTGAAGTTTTGGTTAAAACATGTTTGTTTTTCATTCAAAGAAGTTACTCACAGTGGTTAGAGAATCCAGACATTTTACTCAAGAGTAACAATACTTCATAATGAAATTAGTCAAGTGAAAGCAAAATGTACAGCATAATAAAAATACTCTTAAAGCTACATTTTAAAGAAAAAAAAGTTATTCAAGTAAATGCAATTGAGCAAATTTCACAAGTTGCAACCCAACTCTGAGCCTGGTGCAGGTGCAGGTGAAGTGGCCCATGTTGGCTCTTTCAGGTGGAATCAATTGGTTTGCAATAGTTTTGCAGATGCTGATTACATACGAGTTACTGGTGTATAACGTTAACACACACCTGTATGCTCCAGAGCAGCAAACTGCCTTTATAGCAGCGCTCTTACTGACTATTGATTAGATATTTAAAGCGCGATGAACCAAGCTGCTTACTCTCTTAATTCCTGCAGAAGCAGGAAGGTGGCCTCACAGCTGCAGATGTCATGCGGTATTTTATATTTGCCTCTGTTTAAAACCGGGTCACAACCAGACAATTATTTCCTAAAATCCGGGACACATTAGAAAGTACGACAAAGCTGGAGTGGACTGAGCAAGTAAACGGTGTGCAAACATAGCCGTGTTGGTTCTTTTAAAATCGCATTGCGACACTGAGGCTCGCAGGCAGCTGGAGGTGTCCGAGAGAAGCCAGCAGTCAAACACGTTCAACGTTGGCACGGGACGTCAGAGCCGGAAGAACAACACGAATAAAGCTCTTTAAAACGGAAAGAAATGAAGAAATACTCGACTAAAAACGCCACTTACCGTCTCTACGTTAACTTGGACAGCGACTGTGGGAGGAGCGTGCGCAGTGGTCGCGAGCTCCGAGAGGTCTGCGCTGTGATTGGACCGTCCGGAAGGACGCTCTGATTCACAACTGAGTCCTGAGACGGTCATGTGAGACACCAAGAGTTACTGAGCTACAGGAGCAGCACATTTATCAGTCTGTAGATGTACAGAAAAGCATGCGGATTGTTCTTCTAGCCGATCTAAACCAATAGCCCCTGCTCTTCCTGTCGTTTCAGCATGCTACCATCTGCCGTACGGGAGAAAACACAGGACAACAACAGGAAATACGGCGGCCATCTTGGAGCGGTCGTCCCTTCTTTGCTAAACCAAGACAGCAGAAGATATTAGCTGTATTAATTGTAATTTTAAAAGGTAGGCCTCATTTGGGCAAGGCAGATTTTTGACTAAAAATATTTTTAAACATACATGTTTATTTCCTCCTCAGGACACTTATTTATGAATCAAAATGTCTAATTATTTATCCTCTTTCAACAGGTCAGACATTGCAGCAGACAGAGGAAGAAATCATCTTTCAACATAACCCAAAATGTTCACATATTGTACTTCTGGTGGAGCACTTTGCAACAAAAGTTGATTTATTTTACACATATGCAAGATAAAACATTTTTAAATGTTAACCATGGGTTAACATTTTTAAGATGTTAACCCATGGCTTTGTGAGATCCCTTGACATTGTACGACTAATATACAATTTCATCAAGTTAATATTTATTATTCCAACGGGTACTTTAGTAAGGTGTGTGGTAAAGTGGTCCAATAGCTCTCAGAAATGAGCAATTAAGAAAAAAATATTTTTTTAAACCCTTTTTTGTGAAGTATTCGCAACAAATGTATTAGAAATGTTTTGAATAAGCAAAAATACTTATATGCAGACAGAAAGCATTAAAATTTTAAAAGCACACAACACTGCAGCTATATTCTGCTCGGACCTTATGGAGCTTACTGCCCATGAGGACCTGGAAATCTGTCCTGGTTTGTCCAAACACACCAGCTTGGGAGAGAAGTAGTAGTTTAACTGGCTAACCTAAAAAGAAATCTGTGATAACTGTAGCTTGCTGAGATGTATTTGTGAACAAACAGAGCTCAAACTCAAAGATTAAACTCATAGTATCAGATTGTAGCTGTGGTAACAAAACAATCTTAACTATGAATATTGTTCTTTGAATTTTTACAAAGTAAACTTTCCAGCTCCTTAAAATCTGAAATTTAAATGTTGAACAATTTAAAATCTTTTAATTTATGTATGCTGAAACCATTAAATCAAATTTCACAGCATTGATCATCTCAATTAACTAAGTTACATTTATATACCCGTGGCCTTTGATAAAATGTTAGGCTTTATGGGCCGCAAAGGCTTGTGGCGGCTTCTGGAGCTGCTGGCTTAATTTGGGTTAAACAGAAGTGCAAATATTCATTTTAATTGCACTTTTTTGTTGGTTTGTTTTGTTGTTTTTAAGATTCTGTAGCTGTGGGTTTAAATAGCATTTCTCTAGCAATGTCTTCCCGTTAGCCAGTAATATTTTTACATTTTCTGTCAACTTAACAGCTTTTAATACAACCCCGGTAGACGGCCTTGACACCCCGTCCATCGGGCTTAGCAAGTTTTCTGGGGGGAAATCCTGCATTTCACAGCCCAGTCTGGGCTTCTCCCCTGCCCCATTTGCTTGGATTCCTCCAGTAGAATTTCAACCGGGCCAATCAGAAATCAGAATAAGTTCTGAACGATGAAGTTGAATGTCTGCACCATTTTAGAATTGCAGTCTCCGTGTAGTTTTAGCAGGGTCACGCTTCCAAACATTAAATTATCAACCGCCATCAGGTTTGTATTAGCACTTCAATCTTCGCAGTGAAGGATGACAGTTTACAGTGCAGGCAACTTACAGTAGGCAACATCATAGTACTGCCACAACACATAGGTCACAGGAAAAGTTAGCAATTGGCTAACATTTAAAGCTTCAACAGAGGTCACGCCTCCAGGAAGCAATCGTTTCTCAATGGCCAACAGGCCAGATCCTCTGGACGAAGCAGGCAGGCTAGCTATGACGGAACATTTTAATACTGTAGTTTTGAAAGTGCAGCTTTTTAAAACCTGAATACACCTTGATGATAGAGCCCAGTTCAGAGACAGCAACTACTAAACTAGCAGAGGAACCAAACAGAACAAACCTCCCTCTGATTGAGTGCTTCGAGTTTGCATGAAGAAAACAGAATCTTCTGTTAAAACTTTGTGGTCAATGGTAACTTTACTCCATGGTAGTTATTTGCAATAAGTGGAGGTATATTCCACTTATTGCAAATTGATAATATTCATACAACCAGTTGCAGAAATTCAGCACAAAGTAGACACGGAGAGGACGTGTAGCCATTGTTTTAGTAACACATTTAAAATAATAAAAAATACATTTATTAAAAAAACCAAACATGCACACCATCTCATTACTAATGAGACATATGGCTGAGATCAAATCTGAAATACAGTACACAAGAAAAGACTCCTTATTTTGGCCCTGTTCATACTGAGTTTCAGTACTTCTCCTGAAGCAGGTAGACAATAATCAGCTTAAAACAGCACATAATAAGGTGAGGCTCAGATTGTGTTGGAGAAAAAAAAAATGTTTTAGTTGTTTCATGCATCCTGGAAAATCTAATGCTACATGATCCATGTCCCCCTCAATGCAGGTAAAATATGTCACCCCACACGCTTTGACATTCTCTTTGGTAATGTAGTGAGGAATCTCAGATGGGTGCATCATGTAGCTAACTCAGCAGGTTGAGGCTGCTCAGTGCTTTCAAACAACCATACTGAATCCCTAAACAGAATCCCACTGTGGAACACTTTAACTTCACATCAGCTTACAGCTGGTCTATAATGTACAGCTGCATTTCTTTTCCCTTCTAACTGGATTATTACCGGGTGTTCTACACCAACCCTTATCCTTTTTAAGGCGCATTCTGTTCATAATCCACATAGTCTTGTGGATTAAGACTAAAAAGTGTCCATTTTCAAGTATTCATGTACAAATCAAGCGATCAGACTATTAGGTTAATGAACCGAATACCCACAGCCTGAATAAATAGGTCTGCAGAAAGAGCCAATGTCTTAGTACAAAAGGTGCAACATTCCAAAAATACAAGACAGACTTCATCACCCAGGAGACTTTGTTTGGGTGTCATCAGCTGCAGGTCCACCAGCAAGACCCCATTCAGCAGTCTGGGGATCAGTACAGTCGTCTGGCTCATCCTTTCCCCTCAAGCCCTCCTCTTCTAACGTTTCTTCTCTGTCAAAAAACTCATGCTGATCCCATGGATGCTCCTGGCCTTCACACACTTCAATCCCAGAATCCCCAGTGAAGCGCCGGTACCGGCCTGCTGTTGAGTCCTTGTTAGGGCCGTTGGTACTGCTGGAATAGAACGGCGTCGTCTCTGGAGTCCCACTAAGCGCTACATTAGCGTCACATGCAATGGAGACGGCCGAGTGGGGGCGATAGACTGCCTCAGGAGGGTCACAGGACGGTGGTACCAACTGGAGGGGTGTGTACGGAGGTGGAGGGGTTGCTGGTCGGGTGACTGTCTCTTCATAGGCTGGTAGCAGGTAAACGGGCAAAAGTCCTGCAGAAGACAGTGTTACAGATACATATGTTAGTACTTGTGCAGATTAATGCTAAATAGCTAAACACATTTAATTAAATATGCTGACCACATAGGCCTGGTAAGCTTGTTAAACGACAAGGTAGAAGGAGATGGACCAGTCCTGGACTTCTTTTTTAATTGGTGCAAAACATTTAAATTTGTTCTGAACACAAAATTAATAAATCCAGGAAGCTTCAGTTGTTTTCCCCAACCTCATTGACGAAGAACAGATTCAGACAGACTAAGGGCGAGGTTCTGGACTGTCACTTAAACTGGGATTACTGGGCTGGCCTTATTAGCACTATGGTTCGGCAGAGACTGCACTTTTTAAAGAAACTGTTTTGTTTTGGGGTTTTTTTAGAGTCAATGACTCAATGCTTGTAATGTTTTATTCTGCTTTCATTGAGAGTATTTTAACCTTTGGCAACGTCTGTTGGTTTGGCAATGCTATTGAGGCTAAGAAGAAGTCCTTGAGAAGTACAGTGACCACAGCCAGCAAACTTTTAGGAACCACTCTGCCAAGCATGGAAAAAATATACATGTTCCGAGGAAGGCAAACAAGATTGTAGCAGCCAATGCACATTACTTGAAATCCTCATTTGAGCCACTTCTTTCAGGACGACGGTACAACCTTCCTTCATTCCCAAGAACAGGATAACATTTCTTCCACACCACAATTAGTGATTAAATCATTAAACAATAAAAAGGTACCATAAATTAGTGAGATTGAACTTTGTTGCTGTTAATGATGTATGTCTTAAATTCACTGCTAATGTCATGTATGTGTGTGTATGTCATATGTAAATGCCTGCGGACAATGCTGCAAACCAATTTTCCCACTGGGATCAATCCGTCCGTCCGTCCGCCTTGGTGTTAGAGTACTTTGACTGCATAACGGATATCATTTATAGTCTCTGTGCAACTTTGTTTTCCATAGAAAACAAAGTTGACAGCAAAAGTGTAGCAGTGGTCGATGCTGTGATGATGTCAGCAGTGGAGAATCTCCAGGCTGTGGTTTTGATGAGTTGTAATCCAAACATTTTGCATTCCAAAGGCGGATTCAGCGACTGTGTGCAGGAACAGCCAGGGCCGAGGAGGACTGCAGAGCGTTGCTTGAGAACACGCAGCACTTTGCAGTTGAGATTGGACGAAGCAAGGCACATTACCTTTCTCACTAGTACTGCCTAAAATTTCAATAAAATTCTGAAACCTATGCAATATTTCTTTTTGCGCTTGCATATGGCCTGTTGTCTGGGTTCAAAACTTAACATAGTATATGACTGGATGGCCCTTTTTAAACCCTACTCTATTTAAAGGTAACAAAGTCCACAAGCGGTTTTAGGTGCACAACTTACGAAGATAGAGGGGTAGCTGAGAGTTGTTGTGAACCTCCCTGTAGGCAATCAGGTTGATCTCGTTCTGCCGGCGCTGCTGCTGGAAACGCTGCTTGGCCCGCCAGTGTTGCCACACGCAAAAGCCTGTCAGGATAATAATTACAGCCCATACAAGCCAGAACCCTAAAGAGAAATCACAGGGCACCAAGGAAACATATTAATGTGTAGCTCATAACTGGAATGGCATCATAAGATGAACTTCGGCAGGAATCTAAACTTTAGGCAAGTACTCAAATGTGCTAAAAATATGAGTTCTGTGTTTAAACAAACTCACACTTGCAATTGAATTTAAATTCATTTGTTAAAAAGCTGCAAAATTATAGCATCTACTCTGAATCCTGCAAACTGTCGTTGACAGAACTTTACATCGGTAATTAGCCTCATCTTCTAAAACTGTAATCAGCGACTCTCTAATGTACGACAGGCTGTAATGTACTCGAGTGAGTGGATGGGAAAAAAAATAAAATCTTGTAAAGCTTTTTGTAGAAGCTCCATAGAGGCAAAAAAAATTAAGAGTACATGTGTGGACAGATCACAAGACTATGACTTTACACCAAAACCAGTAGTAGTAGTAAGCAAGTGTACAACATGCCACTTTAACAGTCATCACATTCTTTTTCCAGTATATGCAGAAAACGCCAAAGAATTATTTTTTGAATACAGAAGAAAGAGAAACGTCATTATTACTGTATTTATAACAGGATTGTCTTGGGACAGAAAAACACATACATCGCAAATAAATCCTTGCTTCAACCTATACCGTATGCCACGGACTCAATTATACTATTAGATGCTTACTGGTTTATGATATCTCTCTCCTACTAATGAAGTGGGAAATAGAAAATTAACTCACACCACAATTCATAGATGTTACTGCAGCACTCTGCTTGTCCACAGCAGTGGCCAGATTCACAGATGTAGCTCTGGTTGTTCACTCCCTCGCAAACGAGTCCGGCCTATTCACACAAAACAAAAAGATTCCAGTCATCTCCGACTCCACATACAAGATTCTGAAGCAGTAAGGGATGTTTTTCTTTTTTTTCCCTACATCTTTGATAAACAGCAATTATAGGCACATTCCAGTTTATACTCAGGCCTTCATCCTGCTTTATTTTATTTGCAGTTTCTGGTGTTTACGTTGGACATTTGTTGTAAAAAAAATAAATAAATAAATAAAAAGGCCCTAAAACTAATCAGAGTGGAATGGTGATGAAACGCCACAGACAAGATGATAGGAATGTATAGTAAAATGCTGAAAACGTTAATGGTGCAAATAGAAATGAAAGCAATAAAATATATACAAAAAGCAAAAGAGTGAACAAAATATATTTTTGAAACAACTGCTACAAAACTTCATTAATCACGAGAAAACAAGATATTGAAAAAAAATAAGTGATCTAAAAACTATGGGTTTCCATTTCTATGACAGCCCGTCTCCATCACTCTAATGAAATATATATATATATATATATATATATATATATATATATATATATATATATATATACAGTACAGACCAAAAGTTTGGACACACCTTTCTAATTCAATGGGTTTTCTTTATTTTCATGACTATTTATAAGGCAATAAATCCCACTTATTAACCTGACAGGGCACACCTATGAAGTGAAACCATTTCAGGTGACTACCTCTTGAAGCTCATCAAGAAAATGCAGAGTGTGTGCAAAGCAGTAATCACAGCAAAAGGTTGCTACTTTGAAGAAACTAGAATATAAGGGCTATTTTCAGTTGTTTTACACTTTTTTGTTTAGTGCATATTTCCACATGTGTTATTCATAGTTTTGATGCCTTCAGTGTGAATCTACAATGTCAATAGTCATGAAAATAAAGGAAACTCATTGAATTAAAAGGTGTGTCCAAACTTTTGGTCTGTACTGTGTGTGTGTGTGTGTGTGTATATATATATATATATATATATATATATATATATATATATATATATTCTAAGAATCATAATATAGTTTATCAATATTGTAAGATATAAGTTTTTTTGTTTGTTTGTTTATTATCTGAGTGGCGGAAGTGGGCTTCAAATACATTCAACTCCAATTAAATTTAATTAAACCTGATACACAATTTCACTTGAGAGAAGATTAAAATGCGAAACCAAACAAAAACATGCGTAGGAGGTGATAACAGCCACTGCTGCTGTCAATTTTCGGACTCTAATGTAACTTTAATATACACTCAGGACAAAGCAAAACAAATCTTTAAATAGTCGCCACTGCATGTTTTGCATAGCAAATCAAACGTGATACTCCTTATAAAGTATTTAAAATAAAATAAAAACTCGACGTTCCTGTTTGTCTCCCTGATGTATAAAGTTGGCCACAATCGCTCTCCTTGCTGAACTAAACGCAGAAGTTTAAAATCAGGTGAATTAGCAGTTTTAGTACGACCACAAACCGGAAGCACAACTTGTAGCCACCAGCTAAGCAAAGTTTGCCTCCATACTACCGTGTGAACGTCTTCGCTGCCCATCACAAGCCAACACCTGTAGACGTTCAAACGACATAAGACTTCAACAGCTGGGGCCGACATCAGATGAGCTCTTACCTCGGCAACATTAGCTGACGTAGCAGAACGTCCATGTCGAGCGTTAAACTTAGGCGAAGACATGATTAAATTCACCTGCCTTTAGTCGTTTTAAATAACTTCACTGAAGCTCGCTGTCACATATTAACACAGTCTAGCACAAAGTATGTCAAACTACGTCGGGTTCGGTGTAAATGAAGCACAGTTCGTCGTTCACATTGTTCTCGGTGTTTATTTAAAGGGACTGGTTCTTTTTGTTTCACTCTGACTCTACTTCCAAGCTCCTGACCTCACAAAGCCCCTGGGCAAGTTTAAAAAACAAGAGAGAGAGAGAGGGAGAAAAAAAAGAAAAAAAAAAAAAAAAGTTATTCTTCTTCTCTATAATTGGGGGACCGCAAGCAACTTTAAGGTTCATACTGCCACCTACTGTTCGGGAGTGTGTAGCAGCATTTTGGTTAAGGAAATTGAACTATATTTATCCACCACTTCCAAAAGTACGAAAAAAAAAGCTGCAAACACAGATGAATGTGGTAGATCTCTGAACATTTTTAATTAATCATGTCTACAATATCTGGTTTCTATTTTTTTTGTTTTCATATCAATATGTTTACTGTTGAAGCGTTCACCCGACATACGTTTTTATATTCTGGGTTCTGTTTCTTTGTTTTTCCTTGTATCTGCAAACAAAGATGTTATCTAAAAAATTTCAGCCTGTTGTGCCGCTTGGAAGCCTTTTGAAAATACAGTAAACATTAGTATAGTTGCCCTTTATAGATATTTTTACTGGAAGTACTTCACAATGTTACAATGTATCTTTATCTATATGTTGCTAACTGCAAAGATTAGAAATTAATTTTGTAGGTATTAAAATGGAAAAAAAAAAAAGATTTTGAAAAGTGTTTCTCTTTATTGAATTTGTTGTTTTGTAAATGTGTTATCTCCATTTCTTTTTCAGTCCCCAAAATACCAGAATTTGCACACAATTTTAGATTTTGGTTTGTCTGATGGCGTCATCTGAAAATATTGAATCAAATGTTGTGTTTACAGTTAACTCGACACTCGAATAGGCGTTTTACCAAATACCTTTGTCCTTTCACCTGAGTCACTTCTTGCATGGCTACTACATTTACATGAGCACATCTTTTGGCTGTTCCACCAACCTTGGATATCTGACATATTAAGAAAATGCATAAAACTAAATGTCTGCACAATGATAGTCTGTTTAGCAGTTTTAGTTGCTCCTAAGAAAGCTGCAGTAATTCTGATGAATAGGGACCTTTCGCCTGCCTGTCCATCGCCTTTGGATGGTTATTTTCCACAAAGCTTGGCTGGCCCCTTTGAACCTTACGGACAAGTTTTGGGGAACAAAAGCAGACAAATCACATTGTCACATTTTTCAGTCTTTCATGACCTCCTATTTAGGCACCTTTTGCCTCTCTGCATTCATGGTCCTCCAAGAAAGTCAATGGTTCCTCACATCCTATCAGGGCAAATCAGGAGGATACATGCTAATCCCCTTAATCTGCCCTTTCTCCTGCGTGCAGCCACAGGGAGAGAGGGACCACAAAGGGTAATCCTGTCAGAGAAACAATAGGATTAAGGGCCCAACCTCACAAGTGACAATCAGGTATCCACTGACTGATCTGCCAAGCAGGAGCCCTATCTGTAAAGTCCTGGCTGCCCTGTCTTCACTGTGACTTTATTTTTGTTTGGTGGGGTTCAGAGGGATGGGGGGTGCTACAGCAGGAGGGGTATTTCTTTGAGGGACTGCTGGAGGTCTGACAAGTCTGAGGTCTTCTATGCACCAGGGACCAAAGAATGACTGACATGTAGAGGGGTAAGAGCATGGAGGGGGTTTAGTAAAGAAAGGTGGGAAATGTGTGTATGTCTGTCTGTGTGGGCACAGGTGAGGCTCAAACACAGGACAACTTTTAGTTGGCACTTCCCAAATTTGAAGAATAGCAAGGAAAAAAAAGCTGCTGTCCAAAGAAATCAAAGATGTCTGCTGAATAACCACATACCACGTAAGGGGAGACGGCAAACATGTAGAAGAGAGTGCTTAGTTTAGATGAGTCCAAATTTAGCATCTTAAGCTAAAAAGATAAATGTAGTGGAAAACCAACCCTGCATATCACCTTAAAAACACTTCGGGAGGGGTGTGCATAAGACTGACATGACACTGTCATAAACATGACATAGCACCTGTCATGAAGATGAAAGAGTTTTCATAAATGCTTACGACTGTTGTCATGCAGTGTCATTCGATAAATAATGACACTTGCGTTAAAACTTGCATTAAAAGTCCATTTGAATGGTCAGCTTTACATTAAAAGTGTCACTATTTAGAGAATAATGCAAAGTTGATGCTTGTAATGCACTTTTCATGCAACTTTGTATTAAAAGTGTCATTAATTACCAAACGACTCTACACGACAACAGTCATAAACAGTCGTGACATAACATCTTCACAACAGATGTTATGTCCTGCTTATGACAGTGTCATGTCAGTCTTATGCACACCCAGTAAAATAAAGTATTAAAAATAGTTTTTTTTTAGAAAATCTGACAGGCCATCAACTGTTTAGCAAAGAAGAAAGGGTGAAAATGTGAGTCAGTAGATGTTCAAAGATGGCAGACATAAACCAAAAGATTGGCAGCTGGACATGAAGCAAAAAGACGTTTCTACAAAGTACTGGTTGAGGGTGTTGGATACAAACTCAAGTCACAATTTACTCATTTTAATCTTAAAAATCTTATGCTTTACTGTTCCGCTCTACTGTGAAATACACTGAAGTCCGTGTTTTGTAACGTGACGGAATGTAAAAAACTTCAGGGGTTATGAATATTTTTTCTTAATAATCTATATTTAGGCAGCAAAATGAAACCAATCCTTCACAGCTGTACCCCACACTTCTAATCTGCCTCACAGTGTCAACATTTGCCCACCAGATGGCTCCACAAGTACCAATATTGTCTCAGTTAGTCTTCCATAAAAATCTACATCCAAAAATTAGTCCTCAGTTAGGCTAGTCCAGGATTTAAAGAGGACCACGATGGTAAGGGTTTTATTTATATGTATTTGCATGTTAAATTTTCTATTTTTACTCTTTTTTTGTTTGACTCAAACATATGTTGATATAACCAAAATGCAGTCAATATCTAAGTACAATGGATTGCAATTCACTTTGGCATGACTACTGATATTGTAAAGAAGAAGCAAGGATCAATTTAATGTACTAGCTGGAGCGTTAAAAGGCCAAATAATACGGTCAAGTAAAGTAACATATTTAGTCATCTGAAATCTTTAAAGCCGGATACAATATTGCTGTAGGAGACGCATTTAAATATCAATTCTCAAAAGCGGCTTTATCGTAAGTGGGATTGGACAAATTCATGTTTTAACTGCAAAACCAGAGGGGGTTCAATTTTAAATAAGGGGATTGTTTTTGAACACTCTGAAGTGTTATCAGATGCTAACAGGAGACATGTTGTGCTAGTGGGTAAGCCGTTTGAAACACAGATAATTCTCCGTAGTATCTATGGGCCCTGCGATGGACTGGCGACCTGTCCAGGGTGACCCCACCTCTTGGCTGTTGATGGCTGGAGGTAGGCACCAGCAACCCTCCCCTGGATGGATCTTGATATTTTCATTTCAACCAGAAGCAGTTGATAGGTCCTCAGAAATGTGTTGCAACAAATCTCTCTAGAGGCTCAGCTATGTTTAGAGCTGTTGTCACTTGAGGAAATAAGTAATGCGTTCCCGTGATCTGGAACAAGCGGCGCAACAGACCCAGATGGCTTACTCATAGAGATTTCAGGATATAATCTTCGTCCTGTTTAACTTTCCTCTAGTGTTAGCTCTCCGCTACTATCCATGGTGTTTGGAGGTCTAAAAATGAACAAGAAAATGTACTCGAAATGTTTTTTATTGCCTAATTTGTTTTGTGACTCTTTGTGACTTGGTAACTTTATTTATTTATTTAGTGACTTAAGAATAAACACCTTCATTAAAAACTGCATTTTGGTTTAGTTGTTTTGTCTTTGACTAATATTTAAATTGTTTTCATGATGTTCTGAAACATAAAATGTCACTTTTAACGTCAAAAAACTGGAAAAAAAGAGAAAGAAATAGACCTCTTTATTGCTTTTATAAGTGTTAGCAGTCTTTGTTTGACTGCGTGTGTGTGTCATCTGATGTGAGCAGGTTGCTGTCTGAAGTCCAAGGAGTGCAGGGCAGTAGCCAGAGCTGCATACAGGTGAGAGCTGCTGAATCTCAGACAGTATATTGGGCTGCTCAAAGAGTCAGAGCTCAGCTGGAAGAACTGCAAGAAAAAAAAAAAGAAGTGTTTTGTTAAATTCTAAGGATGCCTTTAAAGGATGAAGTATTTCCATTAATTCATATAACAGATTGTCTGACAGGATCACATGAGGATCACACCTGCAAGCATTTGGTTTGACGTTTGTCCCAAATACGGACCACACCGTAGTATGACGAGCCGCTGGCTATCATGTGATTTCCATCTGTCTGGATGCAGTAGAGAGCGCTGTCATGAGGCTCCTCCCACTCCATCACACACTTCCTGTTGAAAAACAGGGAGATGTTTTATTATGTGCTGCACTTTCACACACATGCTTGAACTTCTACACAAACTGAATAAAGTTTGTATAGAACTTCCATACAAACTTACAAAGTTAAAACTATACAAAGTATTAAGTAGTAATACTTAAAACTTAAGTATTAAGTATAAACGTTTTAGTAACTGCAATTATGACTAAATGCAGTTTTCCGTAACCATATTCTAACCTTAATTAAAACTTAATTAACACCAAATCTCTAAATCTAACAGAGCACAGTAGAACTGCAAAAAAGTGAGGACTGACTGAGAAAGGGTTCTTACTTTCCATGAATGACCTCACTTTGTTGTAAAATATTATGAAAGTGGTCCTTTATATATATAGTACATACAAGTATCCACACACTAAGCATTTCTAATTTAAAAAAAAAGAGAGATGTAAAAGTCAAAGACTTTGCCTTTGGGATCATTAATAAAAATCCTCTATTGTTACTCTTACACCACATGTGTCAAACTCGAGGCCCGGGGGCCAAATCGCCGTGGCTTTTTATGTGGCCCTCTAGACTCTACATTACATCAATAAGTCCCTGCAGTTTTTCACAAATCTGCAAAAGTTGCAAAACAAAATAATAAATAAATAAAATCAACAGAACCCCCAATTTTTTTTTCTGATTTTACTGCAATTTCTTCTCAAAACTGGCTAAAAACATTGAGCTTTTATCCAAAAACTCAACTGCTGCCTCAGCCTTACTTGATGACAAGTTGTAGTCCATGATCGATGAGGTGATTGATAAAAAGTCACATTTAACGTCATACATTAGCGTGAAATTCCTTACAAATATTTCTAAATTAGCACCAGAAAATCTGTGATTTGGATAGAAAAAATTAAAAATTAAAAATTCACAAAATTCTGGATGGATCAGCGTGAAAAGTCATTCAATATTATTTAATTTTAAGGAACACTTACTGAATACTGAAACAAACATCTGTTTATTGATATTTTAACAGTTTAATTGGTTTCATCCACACATTTTGGCAGAACCGGCCCTTTAAGAACAGTCAGATTTTTTGATTTGGCCCAAAATGAAACTGAGTTCAACACGCCTGTTTTACACTAACTCTGCCTAGAACTAAAGTCTCAAAAAAACAGCTGTGTACAGAGCAATTTGATACATGCTGCCTTCTGAAATTGCATTAATTGGTGATCATGAAAGTTTACAAATAATCTTAAAAAAAAATACATACAATAAATAATGAAATAATATTGAATTGGCCAGATTGGGTGAATTTATATAGGCACTGAAGATTGTTACGTTTTGTTTTTAATTTATCTTTGAAATTGTTGAAGCGGTCAATATATAATACAGGTCAAATATACTTGGAGAATAAGAGATGGCTAATGAAAGAAGTCAATGCAAAGTCCTCACAAGACATGAAAGCCAGAAGGTGTGTGAGCTTAGCAGAGCAGGTCAGTGGTTGAGGTTTAGAGAGGAGACGTATTTTAAGGACGAGTATTTTCTTCCAGTAGACATCAATCCTCCATTAGAGCAGCCTCATCAATAAGTGATGGGGAGACATCAGGAGCAGACAGTGGGGCTGTACATGGATCTTATGCACAATGCACTCTCTAATTTTAGTTAACCTCTAAGAGGGAGGTCACCAACTTGCTCCTCAGGGTAAAGGACAAAAAGAACGCAAAGCCAAAACGTGGCTGTGTTTTTGCGTACATGTGCACAATTTTTACGCAAATCTTTGCGTAGCAACATTTGCGTAGAATGTGTCTACGCAAATGTTCTGCTTTTGCCAAGGAGACAATGTAGATTTCAGGAAAAACGGGTTTAGATCAAACCCTATTTCCAACATCGGAGAAGAAGTGGAGGTGGTTGAGGAATATAAATATCTCAGCGTTCATCATCTGGACAACAGACTGGACTGGAGATGCAGCAGTGAAGAAGGGACAAAGCAGACTGGACTTCATAAGGAAGCTAAGATGCTTGAAGGTTTGTAGCAAGATGCTGCGGATTTTCTCTAAGTCTGTTGTTGAGAGCATCATTACTTCTACCGTCATCTGTTGGGGCATCAGAGCCTGGGACCTGAGAAGGCTCAACAAGCCGTTAAAGAAGAATGGTTGTGTTCTGGGGACAACTGTGGAACCTGCAAAAAAGGATTCTTCATAAGACCGAGAAAACTATGGACAACCCTGACCATCCTTCATAAAACTGTCAGAGGAAATCCATCCAGTCAGAGGCTTCTTCAAATTTGTTGCAATACAGACCGCAACAAGAGAGCTTTTAATGGCTGCCTACAGGTACCAGCGAGGACCAAAGTACAGTTGTCAACAGAATAAAATCCTTAAAACTGATTACCGGACCATCAAGGACCACATTGACTGAAGTGGTTCAAACCGGTAAAATTTGACGTGGTTTGACTAAATGGACACTATTTAAGGGAACCGACCAGCAAGCAGAGTGAGGGAGCGTTGACTCTGGCGTTCTTCTCTCTGAGGAAGTTTGCATGTAATGGAGGTGGACTCAATATGTGGGCGGTGTGCAAAAGTCCATTTTTATGACTATGTACGTGTACTCGGTGTGTTGCCCAGTAAACTGCTTGCTTGGCGGGAAACCCTGTTCACATCAAACTGTTTTGTATGCGACACTGATCTGGTAAGGTTGAGAGTCGACACCATCTTGTGGACAATATGGAGTTAAACTTTGAAGAGCGTGGGTAAAGGAGAGAACCACGGCTTAAGTTGTGGGACATGCAGGAGTATTTCAAGAGAAATGTATGAAATTGGTACTCTAGTTTATGCAATATCAGACGGTTCTGCACAACTAAGAGAACATGCACAGTATCCCTCATTATGTGGAGACCTTAAGTTGCATTTTGTCGTAAAATCCCTTTCCACAGAGGGATATTCTTCCACCTCTCTTTATTTAGACCCGTTATAGGAGACAATGTCCTGTTTAGCTTATTGAAATAGGACATTGTTTGCTGCTTTCACTAACACATGATTATACTATGTACAAATGTCTGCAAACATGCAAAATCAAGATTTAAAAAATTATTTGTACCCCTACCACAATCAATGTGTTTGTTTCTGACAGAAAATGAGGCAGGCATAGCTCAAAAGAGGTTTGCTATAGTTTTATGAAGTTTAAAAATAACATTCCTATTTGTATTAACATTTTAACAGATACATTGAACATATTTATACCCTCCTCAATAGTCAATGTAAAATTCTATATCAGCATTAAAGCGTAAAAGTTTGTTTTTTTTGCCTCTTTGGTATTTTGTTGATTTATTTTTGGTTATTTTAGCTCAAACTCTTTAAAGTTGGGAAGTCTCTTTACCATCGGCTTAACCTTCAGCATCTCTATCTCTATCAGACTCTAGTCAGGACTCTCGTTAGGAAGTTCAAAATATTAATAATATTTCCAGTCAGAAGGAACATGCTAGTAAAATTGAAAAATCACTTTGTACTAGAGGTATGAACCACTTTGGTCATAATTGCGCAATCATGGCTAGAAATATCTACCTGCAGTTTTAGAATAAATAAAACATAGGTTTCACAATAGATAGTGTACATTCTATATTAGAGTATTATTAATTCGTCCCCTCTGCTGTTCTTGTATTTGTAGTTCTTTTCTTTAAAGGCAAGCTCCAGACAACCAAAGCCTCTTGAGTGACCCTGATAGATTTTTTTTTTTCTGAGGCTGCTAAGGTTCGTCCATATGAATTATTTATGCCTAAAAAAGGGGACCCCCCTCTGCCAACCTTACTGTCGGTCCCCAGAGCAATCTGCCATTCAGATCCGATTTGTCTTACTTGACTGATCCCCTCAAAAATTCCAGCCTGAAATCTTGAACCACTTGCCGTGCTAAATCAACGCTATTCTCCTCAAATATATCGAGGAGAAGGCTGCTGAGAAATCTTCCTTTAGAAGCAGTTACATTACTCCTGACTGAGGCCTGTGTGTGTGGAAATTAGACAGAAAGAAACATTGCTTTCTGTCTTATTTCTTTAGGAAAACAATAATACCCGAGAACAGTATGTCAATTAATTGATGAGAATTTTTTCATTCTAAAAAAAAGGGTAACATTGTAACAGGTGAGAAACTATCAAGAGTTGAGATTTAAGGAGTTCGATCAGTCATTTATCAGAGGTGGGACCAAGTCACTGTTTTGCAAGTCTCAAGTAAGTCTCAAGTCTTTGTCCTCAAGTCCGAGTCAAGTCTCAAGTAAAGACGGTCAAGTCAAGTCAAGTCCCAAGTCAAGACAGGCAAAAGTCGAGTCAAGTCTCAAGTCAGGAACTTGGAATTTCAAGTCCTTTCGAGTCGTGTTTTTTTTTTTTAAACAATGTTCCAATTATGCTAAATGTAAATAATAGGCCATGTGTTCTTTTTTCAAATCAAACATGCAATGCAATCATTGCAAATAAAGAACAGTGGTTTTGAATTTGGATGTGATGGTAAAATAAATACCCGTCAGTCCAAGTGGGGTGAAATCTACAGCCAACTTTACATCTCAGTGGTGATAAAAACATGTTGCGTGAATCAAGCTAGCCAGAATCGCTAACCAAGACACAAAATACCGTGCTGCCTTACCATCCAGAAACACTCAGAACTACCCCACCGCGTTACGTTCAGGATCCTTACAACTCTACAATTTTTTACTTTTACAGCAATTTCTGAAGGACAGCAAAATTACTGGATTTTGATTTGTTTTTCTAACAAAATGATACCACTTGGAGATGGTATTTCAATGGCCATCCCGCCGCCATTTGAAGAGTTATAACTGAAAAAAAGAGTAGACTTAATGCACTGACTGCAGTAAACAATCTATTTATAATTTCCCAATATACAGTAGATGTCTTCAAATACACCCATACCTGTCAAATATTGGATTTGTGAATATGGGAAATGTCTCTGTCTGGTGCTACTGTCAGAGGAGGGGGAGAGTAAAACTAAGAGCCGTGGGGGGAGGAGGGGATATTTATAGGAAAATACTAATACGGGAGCAGGGTGGGAAAGGGGTGTAAGAAACAGTAGTTTCCCTTATGAATACACCATCCATCCTGTGATGGAACTGGACCCGGTTTATGTTAATGTTTCAAGTTGGGAGAGTTTGTGCTCCTGGAAAAGCCTGTATTATGTTCTTCAATAAATTTACAGTGAATATTTATTATAATATTCAAAATCTGTTTAAATTATTGATGAATGAATGTTGTTGTGGTAGTTTATGATGGCTATAGCCTGTTCTCGTGGTGAAGTGTAACAGACTCTGGCATGTTTGTAGAGCATCTACTGGATCAGAAATCTCTCCGTAGTCGCTTTGCAAAGTAAGAGTCCCCAATAAGCAACAGGTGTAGCGTCCCTAAAAAAAGCTAGAAACGGCCCTGCCCACAAGGAGCAGTGACACCACTTGTGTCAGTGCTTCCCAAAGCTGGGATATGGGATATATTACTCTGTAAAAAAATAACACTTTAATGGAAAGTTGGCAGTCATAGACATTCATAGAAACTCCTTCATGTTCGCGACAGGTTTTATGTCATGTTTATGACAGTGTCATGTCAGTCTTATACACACCCTGTCAAATAAAGTGTTACCACAAAGATTGACAAAAAAGAAATTTAAGACATAACTAATGTTGTTTCATTGCAAATATGGAAAATGTGGTTACTCAACATATGATTGTTCAAAGTGCTTTGAACCAGTTCTCAGATTCTGCTGTTTATATAGTAAGGCCCCCAATTTTTACCTGATAGGAAGTCTAACGACATAGACTGTCATGATATACTTCACATTGGGACTATTGATTAGAGAACACTTTGAAGTTCAAAAATAACAAAAACAAAGAATAAGAATGAAGACGACGCTTACTGTGGACTGAGCCGCAGGTCCCACTGTCGAACAAAGGTATCATAACCGCAGGTGAAGAGCTGGAACGGAGACTCAAAGACTATATCCAGCACCCCCGCACCACGACGAAACTCCGAGCCCAGACTGCATACACACGCTAATCTGTAAAGGAGACATCCAACGGTTGCATTTCTCATTTAGACATCCATCAGCTGCACAACATCTTAAATCAAGTCTGAAATGTGAAAAGAAATGAGAACAGTTAAACTAACTGATAGTGACAAACAACATGGGCATGTGACAAGAAATGTGTTTGTGTCTTTACACCTCATTTGAATAAATGTTTCATTTCTCCTGGACATGTCTAATTTATACCTGCATGCCACTGATAAGAGACAGAGTAGACCATAGGCCTCATTAAACCTTTAGCTCCAGAAACCCAAATGAATATCCCTGAATCTCATGAAAGACAAAATTTAAACTGCACATTTACTAAACTTCTGCAATGCCCCCTGAAATATAATTCCACATGTTTACTTAAAAATAAGAAGATTTCTTTTAGTATTTAATAGAAGAGGTCCACGGAGCATAACCTGTCACTGCGGAGTCTCCCATGTCTGTGTGGTCATCTTAAAGCAGGACGCCACTTCGAACATACGGCCAGCCCACAGCTAAAATAGACTGGTCCAGGTAAAAGGATAATATGTCAGACTGGCCATGTCAAACGTCCATGCCTAAATCTCACTCAGAATCTGACACTTAAACTTTCACAGACGTTCTCTGACCAATCTGATTGAGCCTGAGCTTTCTTACAAAGAAGAGTAGATAAAGATTTCAGGCTATAGATGCTCAACTCTGCTAGAAACAGAATAGCTGCAGGCAGATGTGCTTCTGCAATGTACCAACTCAGAAGGGCTGAATATAAATATCCATTTCATTTTTCAGACTTTTTATTTTTATTGTTTTACAAGTTATACATTAATTTCCTTGAATTTCGCAATATTGGTCTAACTACCGTGTGTGTTGGTTCATCACAGTACTATAAGCTAAATGAGTGCTGAACTCAGCCGCTGCTTTATGCAGCCTTCTGTTTTGTCACAGAGTTTGGTGAAGGACGGAAGAATTCTGTGCAAGTAGCAAACGGAGTTTGTGTGTCTGGGTTGATGTGCTGTGAGCCGAGGGTGTGGTCAACAAATTCACATCCCAGCAGCACCATGCTCTTGTGATCACACTCTGAGTTTGCTCCTCTTGCTACTCAGAACTAGCTTATTGGAGAATAACTTGCACCCAGTAGGGTATGTGATTGCAGAATAACTGTCTCTTTGTTGCCATTTATTACCCTCCGTGACCGTGACTGTGTGCTACTCTCACATTTGTGATACCTGCCTCGTAGCAACCTTTTAAAGGAGGCCAGTGACCTTAGTGACAGACCAGCGCGATGCCTCAAACTGTGCCCCCTCCCTCGCCCTGGAGCTCAATCCACAAGCTTGGGCTAGTAATCCCCTAGTCTTACCCCAGGGGCCATGTTATTGGACCAGGGCTTTCCCAGTGGGATGCCTTACTGGGTGAGAACTCTCATTGCCAGGGCCTCAGAACCAAGCGAGGGCCAATGGGGAGATTTGGATGAAGTGCATTTTGGATTTGTATGGAATAGTAATTCCTTAGTTTGGGTTTTACATTGAACTTTTTGGGTTCAATGTAAAAGCCAAAAACAAATTTAAAAATTATAAAAAATTATAAACCGAGCTGAGGACAAAAACAGTTCTAAGGGTTACACACAACAGAACATGATTAACATGTAGTAATGACAGTAATGTGTCGATGCAAAACAGCATAAATTCTCCCACTGTATGTAAGAGCTGTTTACAGGATGGAGGTGTAAACGTGCAGACAGAGCACACTGTATGTCTGACTTGCTTTTACCAAAGAGAGTCCTTTTGCCTGAATCATAAACGGACATGTGTGCTGTGTCTGTTGTTAAGTAAATAGTTTGTCTCAGGAGAATACAGCATCGGCTGCAGCAAGCTTTAAATGTCACACGTGTCAGGTACTGTTCCAGTGATTATATCTGATATTCCTTTTTTTCCATTTTGCAAGGAACTGTTCCCACTAAAATAAAGAATGCCCCTTTCACAGTTGAGGGAGTCATCAACTTCTGTGGAAGATAATCTATCACATTAGCACCAGATGGTAATTTACTAAAACCCTCAGTGTTTTCAAAATAAGGAACAGCATTTACTTTGATCAACTTCATAAAAGGTTTGTGTATGAAAAACCTATACTTCCTGTACAACTCCTGCACTAATCTTCTGTGTAGAGGTATTTTCACTCTTATTATTGAACAATGCTTACTTGTTTTCTCCCTGAGAGGAAAGCAATTTGACCCAGAGTGCAAGTCGGCTGTTTTGTGGTACCCTGTTAGCTTCAGAAGGCCCAGACTTAGTGACTGTTATGAAGGGGCTATTGGCTGTGTGACATTCAAAGTCCTGGTTTAAGCTTGCCTGGCAGCTCTGCAGGAGCCACATTGGCTTTAGGGGCCACACACACACACACACGCACGCACGCACACACACACACACACGCACAGGTTTCCAGAGTTGTGAAAGGAATCATTAATGAATTGACAAGGTTGGAAACAATGTAAAAGCTAAGGGAATTATGCTTTAGTGTGGAGACAGCTAAAGAAAAACAGTGTGTTTTTGTGACAGAAGTGGTTGGAGGCTCTTGTAAAGGATAAGCTCTAAAACAACAGTCTGGATGCACCGGGAAACAAACCGTTTTGTCAAAAGCTGTCAGACAGGTGAAGAAAAGGATTCCTGCTGAGGTATATTCACTAAAACAAACAGAGGGGAGTCACGCAACCTGCTGCACATCAACCCCTTTCATCCCGCATCCCTGGACCAGCTGCACAAAGACTGAAGCAGGAGCGGGAGGAGGAAACGCAGCCCATCGAGAATGAATGATCACCTTGAAAATGTCTAGCAAATGCACGTATTGTCGAGACAATGCAGCATCAATTTGTACATCAGGGTGTCTGTACCGCTGTAGACATTTAACCCTGTTCTTTCAAAGTCAGGAATGCGAGGAATCCCAGCCTGATCATTTGACTGTAAAAAGAATGGCTCCTTTTCTGAAGTCACAAAGGGAGATGTTGGCGGAGGGGAGTAATGATCAGAGTCTTCTACCTTTGATGCCGATTCCCTCCTCTGTGTTTGACCATGAGGGAAATTGTGTGAAAAGTTGGGGTGTTGCTCGGATGACGCCGCATGTGTGGCATCCCCTTCCATACGAGTGATCATACAATTTCTTTGTCCCTCTGAGATGGTAAGATGAGAGAATGTTAAATTAAAATTAAAGTGCCAAGAAGTCATTGGGACTGTGGGCTTTTGTGGCTATACCTTTGTTCAATTTAAGGGTCTCAAAGGCTCTCAGCCTGCTGTTAGGCTATTCACTCTTGTAAATCTCTTGCATCGCTGGTTTTCACAAGTAGCAGAATGGTGCATCTTCTCTAGAAGGTTCTGTGGTAGCAGCTGGTTTGCGCCTGCAACAGTGGCCTGTTTATGATGTTTTCACAGAGAAGAGTCTTAAATCAAAGGCACACTCTGGTTGTGCAAAGGCACTGGGGTGAAGCTGATGCGAACGGTGGATGCTGGTTTAGGTAAGGCAGATAATTACATGCTTGCTATTCAGCTTCACAAATTAAGCAAATAATAAGTCATTTTTAAAAATACAGGCTACAGCTTACAAACTAATGGTCAGAGATTCTATTTCAGAATTTTCTGGTTGAGCAGAATATATTGCTTTCAATAACAGCAAGTGGCCTTTTAGCAGCTCCAGACCATCACTCTACTCCACCACCATGTTAGACTGTATGGCCAGATGTTCTGCTTCTGAAATGCTGGATTTGTCCTGATGTGTGGATAGATGATGGACCCAAATGGAGCACGCAGGGGTGTCGAGTAGATTTTGTAGACTTAATGACAAAAAAAAAGATAAACAAAAACTTTCTTTTGCTCCAAAAGTAGAGCAAAAACACCACAGGAATCAGGAACAATAGCTATCAGGGTAACAATGGAGAATTAATAGGATTTAACAGGAGGAACCAGCGAGGAGTGAGAGGCAAACAGGTATACAAGTACTGGGAGAGTGAATGCTGGAATAAAGGACCTGGGCTGATTAGCTAACGGGTTGCAGGTGTGAAGGGAGAGAGCAGAAGGCAGGTTGAGGGGAGAAAAAGAGAGAGAGTGAGAGACAGAGAGGGAGAGAGAGCCACAGTGGGCTGGGGAATGAATCTAATATTAAAGAATAACAAAACATAAGAGATATAATTCAACTAGAGTAACAAAAAATAACCAGATATAATAAAAAGTTAAAAATAAGACACTAGAATCACTAAGAAAGAATTGAACTAAGGTAAAACAAGTCGATCCAATCAAAAAAAAGAGACTAAAGAACACAGAATAATAATGAAACTAGAATCAGTAACAGAAACAACGTTAAAATAGTTAAAATTATGTATAAAAACTACCATATAGAGGGCCTTTAAATGCAAAGTTATCATAGACAGGAAGTGGTGATGTTAAAATCTGTCTGGCTGGTATCAGGCTGAGCAAACGCTCAACACCTTAACAATTTACAGGACACAGAATCTGGGCCAACTGGATAAACTGTGTTTCTGTCTAGTGGATGTGCTGTTTTACAACCAGAGGGAGTGACATTAGAGAAGGCTGATGGCCTAAGTCACTTTACTTAGGCCATCAGTAAACGTATACACATACGTTTACACAACGTATGTGTATACATTGTGAATCAAGAAAATGCATACTTAGTTATTGTTAAGTTGCACAAAATTCGAGACCAAACTAGTTATATTTGTCACAGTGGGTTCTTAAGATTCTTAAAATAAACATTTATTTACAAAATAGCTTTGGATAAGTGATTTCCGTATGAAATTTATTCAGGATCTCATCAGATTTACTAAATTCTTCAACAGCTATGACCCCTGTACAGAAAGCAGTCAGGATATTTCATTATTCCCAGATGGCGTTACAGTTAACTGGAAAATTCCTCCTCCCCTTGACTCGCTTTGTAACCACATCAATTTCCCATTCCCACCTGATGAACGTGCCTATTCATCCCTTTCGTTGTTCTTCCTGTGTGGCTGCTGTTTTATACCCTCCTCGAGTTTCCAAGCCTTTTGGGAACAGGAAGCAGCTTTTTGTACGTGGCTGTGTGTGATGTTGTGTTGGCCTGTTGTCACTGGCCCATGTAAAGCTGGGAATTACTGAAGCCTTGTCAGGGATTTATCAGGTTTAAGGTTTACCTTTCCAAGCCAGGATTTTTAGAGGCCCCTCACTCTGGACAGCTTTTTGTTGGAGATTAAAGTGTGCTGTGGTGTTTTTAAAACTGCAGCTTTTTTGATCCATAAAGGGCCACAATGGTAATGTTAACAACCAAAACGCCCATACATAAATATGACATAGATTGCTACACTCATTATTAAGCCATCAGATCCAACCTGGGAGGGGGGATTGAGAATACACTAACATTGGTCTGTCTGCTGATCTCTACATATTCACTGTAATTGGTGCACCACTTCAAACTGGTAATATCCAAGAATATAAGCATAGTTCAGCATAGTAACCAGTCAGGTGCTGCTAATTCAATGCTTTGAAAACTGGTCATAACCAGTGTGGCCATCTCAAAAGAATGCAGGAGCTATGGTAGTTTACTGGTACACTGATTTACCGATACACTGGTGCGTGTGTGTGTTCACACAGTGCAAATAAGGAAAGACATCAGCAATGGTCTCATAGCAGCATTTGTTGCTGCTCACCGATCTGGTAAGGGTTGCAAAGCTGTTTCCAAACTATCAAAAGTCTAGTGGAACAGTAAGAAAGACTATTCACAAGTGTAAGACTTTTAAGACAGTCCTCCTGAGGGTGAATATCTCAATAAATTCACTCAAAGGTCAGACTGTGCAATGATGTCCCAGGTCAACTCTGAGGCGTGCGTCTTAAAAAATCAGAATTGTGACAGTATGATTGGTTTAGAAGGAGGAAGCGTCTTCTTTCTAAAAAAGAAAATGGCAGGATGTGAGGGTTGGTGATGGGTGTCTGTATCCTACCTCTCTCCTTCTGCCAGGTGATTGCATTGAGCTGTTCCCCATTTGGGGTGCAATCTATAGGGGAGTTGGTTCTGGAGATGAGATTCAACCCCTTTTAAGTTCTCGTCGAGCTCATTCACTACCTCCCTCACCCCTCTGCTCTAAGAAAATAAGTAAGACTAATCAATTCCCCATTCCATTTACCTTCCTGCTCAGAACGAACCCATAAGAGTCGAAGGTGCGATAGTGCAGCCTCGCATAGCCATCTGGCTGCCCCAGGGCAGCTGTGACTACAATCCAGTAGCTTGAAGTCATTTTATTCATGCCCAATACCTTCTTGTAAGAACAGACTTTTAATTGAGTTTGAATCCCCTGTAAAAAAAAAAAGGGAAAAAAAAGTGCTAGAACAGGTTCCTCACTCACCGTTCCACATCCCAGATACGAAGAGGATAGAAGTTCTCACAGCATGCAGTGCCTGTTACAAAGGAACTGGACATAAAACACAGAGAAGGAGAAACATTTAGAAAAACAACTAGAGTGTAGAAAAAAAGCAACAAAAGTTACTGGTGGGTCCAATCTTAAAAAATTTTGCCTCGAAACACAAATCTACATTCTGATGCAGAGTTGTCATAGAGTCAAATCAGTCATCATATAACTCAAAATATGACTTTACTTTTTTGTTTAAGAAAAAAGTCACTTTTTCATTAATATGTGTTTAAGATGAATATATATTTAGCAATATACTAAGCGATACATGTGTGTCCTTAAGATTATTGCTGCTAATTGTTATTTATTGTTATATGTTTATTATTATTTTTATTTACTTATTTTTGTATGCCATACTAAGGCAAACAACCTCACCACCCCTTCAGGGATCAATAAAGTCTTTTAAACATAATAAAATAGTTTGACATGACATCAACCAACTGACCCTATTATATCATAGGTACAAAGACCAGCTTTGCCTGGTTAAATACTAGCAGCTAACAGTGGATATAACAGAAAAGCAGCCATTTTGGGCCACATCAGCTTCAGATCTTGTATTACAGAAATGATTAATATATTTTTTTGTCAGCTTAGAATACAACAGGTTATGACTTTAGCCTGGATCAATGTGAAAACAGAAATGTTCTTAAAAACTGACTGATTTGACAGTAAAAGATAAATGAACAAAAACAGAGAAAAAAGATGGGGAGAACCTTTCCCTCTCCCTTCCATGCACACACACGCCAACACACAAACCAGACTTGCCGCTGCCTCTTTTCATTACACATTGTTTCTCAGCAAAAGAAAAGAGACAAAAACTACAACACTTGTGATCCTTTGATTGGAGAGGCAGTTTGGAATTAGCAGCCTAGGTATGCACGGTGAATGGTCTGCATGTGGAGCAGTCGGAGAGCAGTGAAAGGAGAGGGGAGGAGAGCTGTTAGGGAGGGTTGACGGGGTGTGTTTGGGTGTTAGAAGCTATGTAGAGGGTGGGGTGGAGCCCAGGGGTGCTGGTGGTAGGGGGGCTTCTGTTGGGCTGGGACTGAATCTCAGGACTTAGTGCCCTCCTATAGGGATGACAGACAGGAGGGAGGTCCCACTTTTATGCTCAGTAAGGTGGTTACAGACAAATGCTGCCACCTGCATTAAAATACTTTGGATGAATGTACAGACACTGATGTAGAGAAGTCAACAATAGGTAGGCACTGACTTAAATGAATTCTGACATAAAGCCCTGGAGTCATGAAGAAATTTCTGCTCAGTAGATATAGTAGATAACCAGTAGACAGTAGAAATGAACAGTAATTAATAAGCAGGTTAGCTGTGAATCGCTGGATGTACAGTATGGACCCACTATTTGAGAGATATACCATTATTTAGTCACAGTAGTGATGGAATTGGTCTTGAGTTGCTGGCGGTCAAGACTGTAGGTAATATAACAAATATATTATTGTTTCACCTGTGAAGGAGGGACTTTAACTCTTGAAGAGGGGTTATGAAGATTAGTAAATGGTAAATTGCCAGTCCTTATGTAGCACTTTATCTAGTTCAGAGGACTCTGAAATGCGCTACACTACATTCGGACAATACAGCTATTGTAGGCTATGTATTTGATGGGAAGGACCAGAAGGAGATCAGCAGCAATTTTGTTATCATGGCTGAGGCAAACAACCTTCACATTAAAACCACCAAGACAAAGGAAATGGCGACTGATGTCTGTACAGACTAGCCTGGTAAAACCCAGCCCCTTTTTCTATGCTTTGCTTTGTACAGAGAGCCATGGCTCTCAGCTTCACAGACTATGCTGTGGTTCGCAGACTGTGCTGTGATTTGAATCAAGCAGAATTGCACAGGAAGTCAATGGCCAGGCTACATACACATATCACCAGTGAACATCCAGGGCTTGGACAGGTTGTGGAGGAGCGGACCCAGATAGCAAACAATAGTAATTCGATGTTGAATTATGGTCAAAAAGGTTGATTTTTGGTTAAGGTTAAGGTTGACGATTGACGGTGGATCAGCCATCAAACAATCATTCAATTCGAGCCAGTTAACTAAAGTTGAAAAGATGCCATTGAATCAATGTTTTGTGGTCGAATTCTAATGACTGAAATGCTGACGTCTGATCAATGTTGAACCAATGTATGATGCTTGACACAACCCTCCTCCTCTTTGAGCTCTGACTGAGAGCATTTCATCATTGGGAATGGGTTTATCACATTTTAAATCAAGCACTTTGTCAAGCACTGTTAAGGACAGTGGGTTGTGATTCCTTTCTGTACATTTTCTTACTTGTCTGTAAATATTATTACTGAAATATGGTAATGTGTGAAATACCATAATGTATGGTAATTACATTATGGTAACTACCATAGTGTAACTTCAGACGATAATACCCATCGTCTGCCAACAAAATTGTGTTTAACACCAATGAATAAATTTTTAATGGTATGTTATGACGTAGACCTATCAGACCAAAAGATTTACATGAATATGTTGATACAATAATTGAATAAACATTGATTCCTAACTAATTCAATATAAAGTAAACTGTGAATGTAGATCCAAATGTACTGTAGATGTTGGTTGAATCAACATTGATAAAGTGTCAGTTATGGGTGAAACCCTAACGTTCAACATGTAAGTCACCGACCACTTTCAATATCGTTCCAATGTCAGGCTTCAACGTGGATACAATGTTTCTGGTTAGCTATATTTCAATGTTGATTCACTCAAATTTTGCTATCTGGAGAAGTACCTGGATGTTCACGTCAATAATAAAATGGTCTGGTATTTGAACACAAACGTTCTGTACAAGAAGGGTCAAAGTCGTCGCTGTAGAAACATCTTAAAGATAATCAGTGGCAAAAGCACAATTTTGCTTTTTGGGAAAGGCTGAGAATACTTAAGTAAATGATTTCTTAATATTCTATTTTCAATGAATCACAAAAAAAAGGTTTTGACATTGTCAAATTTGGGCATTTATGTGTAGAATTTTCAAGAAAGAGATTAATCTTATATATAATAAGGTTGCAACATAACAAAATGTGGTAAAAGTGAAGGGTTGTGAAAACTATGTCCAGGTGACTGCATATGAATGCAACGGGTGGAAGGAGGTACTAACTGTCTGATGAGACTAAAACTAAACTTGTTTTGGCTCCTCATCAATTGCAAAATGCAATTAATGAAGACAAAACACCACACTGCACCCTGAACACACCATCCACAGTATGAAACATAGTAGTATCAGCATGTCGCTGTACGATTCTGCATCTCAGTTAATTCAATTCAAATTGAAATTCAAAAATACTTTATTAATCCCAAAGGGAAATTAAATGTTGTTGAGTCTTTAATTCTTCAAAAAGTTATTGTAGATTGTAATGGATGTTGGCAGGAAATATCTCTTGTCGCTGTCTGTATTACGGTAAATTTGAAGAAGCCTCTGACTGAAGATACTAAGTGTCAAGACAGTCTCAAGAAGATTGTGGTTGTAACAAGACTAAAGGTGGAAACATTTCAAAAGTAGCGTAAGTGTACATTGTTCAGGAAGCCCTGTCAAAAGGCCTGGAGTCCAACCATACCAACACCACCAAGCGGAGGCATCACCACAAATGCAGGTGGGATCATCATGACATGCAAATGCTGAGGAATGTGCTGAGCATATGAGTGTTGGGAGAAGGGGTCAGAGGGATGGTCGGACAGCAGAGGGCTGCAGTGGTGGGGGGCAAGGCCATCCAAGCAAGACCCAGAAGCATCTGTCAAGCCAGTTAGCAAGAGCAGCCCATTGGCAGGCCCCATTAATTAGTGTTGGGTAAACTCATTTCAGACCCAAATGGGTCAGACAGGGCCAAGACCAGTATGTGCCATGGGTGACCTCTGACCCAGCTGACACAGGATACAATAGGGTTACCCTCACACTCACTATCTGCACCCTATTACTCTCCATTACTCAAATTATTCACCCCTCACTAGGCCGCGGCACTGGCAGAGGAAAGCTAGAGGACATCATCTATACAATAAAAGACCCCCCCGCTCTCTAACTAACTCCCTCACCCTTCTGAAGTGCCAACTGGGCCTGATCTTGAGTCAGAGCTTGTACTGATATTATAGCTGCTAAGGTCAGAGCCTCTCTCGCCTAATGTGGGGCAGGTATCCCCCATCCCCCACACAAAGTTCTGTGTCTGACTAAACAGAACCACCCATCTCTAACGCCACCAGAGCCCTCCGCCCTGTAACTCCACCTCTCATCATTAGCAGCATGCTGGGCCTCTGTTAGCGTTTGGGTAACCTCATCAGCTGGTTGAATTATCTAAGGGTCTGTGTGGGGTGGGGTAACACAAACTGAGTGCATAGTGGGAAACTGGTTTAATTCACACAGACACACGCACACCCACACATGAACAAATCACAGACATGTTGAAGAACATGCACACAGTCAGTTGGAAACAACTTCTCATTCACACAAGTCACTTAATTGGTAGGACTACACTCACAGATGCATGCACGCAAACACACTTACCCACACACACACACACACCCACACACACCATTGGGAGTCGAATCCAACAGATAAAAACATTGTTTGCTTTAAATCTGTAGCCCAGACCATGATTTATCCCCAGAAATCACAGGACATCAAGCTTCTTCTGAACAGATAAGAAAAACGAGTTCAGAAGACAGTTTAAGGTACCGCTCAAGAGATGAACACAAGTTATTTTGCCAAGTCCAAGTCAAGTGTCAAACTTATTCTATGCATTTGTGAACAATTATATATTAATTTCATTCATTTCACTCAATGCAAAAGGAGTCATAAGCTGCTTTAAATCATAGTGAAATTTATGAAGTGTAAAATTTACCCCATTAGAAATATAAAACTCAACTGAAGGTAAATGGGCTGCACTTGCATTGGTCATTCCTGCACGAATGCATGCACAAAAAAACATACACACACACACACACACACAAATTGTGGTAATATACATTACATCCACGACTGCCCTGCGATTAGCCACGACCAAGCCAGTTATAAGTCTCCCAGGAGGCTTTTTGAAGTATTAACAGATTCTATAACTTTAGATTCTAAGCTTTCTGATGATGTCAAACACATAGACATTTATGAAGAAAGGACCATTTCAATATTGGCACTCTGCAAACAAGATTGGGGAGAAAACAAGCCTCAGAATTTCAAAAATATTCTCCAGAAAACTTATTCGGCTACCTGGGAGTGTTACCAAAGTTTATTAATTTACATTACTTTGCAATAACCCCACCCCACAGCACTGACTGTCAATAGCTATGACTGGGACGGTGAGTAGAAAAAAAGTAAGCTTTGGTCTGGATTATTTAGTTAGAAATATGTTTTAAGAAGTTTTCAGCCTTTGTTCCATTTTCCAATAAGGCTGAGTAGGGCTGTATCAATTCCTCAAGTGGTTCGAGTACATTGATTACTAAAATCCCTCAAGGCAAATAATCTGCCTCCAGGATTATTGCCTTAAAATCTGTTGTACTATTTAGAGCATTGTGTTACAGCCGGTGATTATTTGTGTTGCACAATGCTCTCACTTCCGCCTATGAGTTGTTGACGAATGCTCAGTGTTAGCAGCATAACGTCCAATTTTCAAGTTTGGTCCAGGGAATGTGGGGGTATTTCATTGAGTTCTGAGTTTTTATCGTTTTTCGGGGGGACCTTTAAGCATCCTTAAATTGACAAGCACGATGCATGGAGTACGACAGTCTTTCTCCTCCTGGAGCTGCTGGTTCAGAGCAATCGGCGGGGAAGAGCGAGGCAGGTGTATTTATACAGGTGAGCGAATAGACTGAACACAGGAGGCTGTTATGCTGTAGTTGATGCTTAACGTGACTGTGACTTTATGGATGAACCAGAAAATAAATTGCTCTCCATCCCAGTCACAACAAATGAGTGGTGGAGTCCATTCTGTTGGTACATGGCTGGTAGATGTGTTTCTGTGTGTGACGGAGGAGCCAAATCCAGTCATTCACATAGACACAAAAGCAGGGCCAGCCCAAGGCACAAGCAAACTAAGTGGCTGCTTAGGACTCTGGGGCCATTAGGGGGCCCACTAAGTGGAACATATATATATTTTTATTAGTAAGGATTTCTATGTGAAAGTAACAAAAACACAAAATTTCATTA
Organism: Xiphophorus hellerii; assembly: GCF_003331165.1. Lineage (NCBI taxonomy): Eukaryota > Metazoa > Chordata > Actinopteri > Cyprinodontiformes > Poeciliidae > Xiphophorus > Xiphophorus hellerii. The sequence goes on along the minus strand of NC_045693.1, from coordinate 25,627,497 downwards.
TAAAGATGTGATTTTTTTTTAATAACAATAATATATTTGATCATGTTGAACTCCTTTATACAGGCAAAATGAAAAAATAAATAGCTCTTGGGGGCCCCCTGGTGGCCCTGGTAGGTCACGCTGCACTAGTAATATGAGCTGCCAGTGTGCAGTGCGAATCAAAAACCTCAAAAGCACTAGCGGAAGATAAGTAAGCAAAACAATGTTGCAAAAAAGGAGGAAGAATAGAAAACGGCAGAGATAAAGGAATGTTTGTGTGTGTCATGGTAAGGTAATGTTTCTCAAAAAGATTTCTGGAGCTGCTAATAGAAAATTAGCTTGATAGCAACCTTGAACGGTTCAGTTCAACAGCCAAACATTTACACTAGCGTCTTTGTGTCAATCTGAGATTAAACTGTAAATGAGTTGATTCTCGTGGTTGGCCCTATATGTTTCAGCAGTTGGCTTCATAATGTTTGATAACAATCATTAAAACTTGACATTGTCAACCGAAATGTTTTCAGATCCGGCTAAATGGCTGCATTAGTATATCAATGAGCTACTCTGAGCTAGTTGGTGATGTGTAGTTTGCTGCCAAGCATGATAATTTATGTGGCTAAAAAAAGACATTATTTTTACATGAACTTATAAGTTACATGAAACTTCTTCAGGAGCTGTTAAAATTAGTTGAAGGCTCAGAATCATCCCTGGTCCACATTCTCAAGTGACAAAAACTCACCTAGTACAAATAACAATTTTAGCAGTTGGAATTACATCTCAAAGAAATTAACTTAATCAAAGTATGTCATAAATATGTGTGTATGTATTCCATCTTAAGTAGGAATGCACCGATTGCAGTTTTCTCTTCCAATCGCAGATTACCAATCTTTAAAAAGCCTGACCTACCAATTCCGATTTTAGCCAGGGTTTTTTTTTTTGTCTGAAATGTCACTAAATATAGATGTTTTCCTGCTTGATACACCCGATTCAGAAGATCGCAGTTCAGCAAACACCTGCTAATCAGCCATCAATTGAAATAAGCAGGGCTGAAGCAAGAAAACCCTGAAACATACAGGCCAGTGTGCCATGAGGACCAGGGTTGGGAAACACTGTGCTATAGAGTTTCTGTGAACCCTGAACTTTGGTGGAACTAAACCAGGCCTAAATACACGCTGGAGGTACCATTCAATCTCAGGGAACGCCTTGGGGTTCCCCCAACGGAGCCGGGCCAAATGATTTGACAGAGGGAAGTCTGACCCTCTCTGCTAAGGCTGCTGCTTCCGTGATCCAACCTCAGATAAGTCGAAGATAATAATACATTTTAGACAATGACTTAACCTAATATATTTTTGCAAAAGACAAAAATCCGTATTTTCTCAGAAATTGGTGGTTTTTATCCTTTTTCTTCATTTGTGCTCTAGTGACTTGTTCCTGGTTTTGCCCTGGTGCATCACATTTTAAGTGAAAAACAACAAAAATGGCATGTGACTTTGACCAAGCAGAATGCATGCATGTTTAGAAGAAAATAAGTTCTTCATGTCTTTAAAAGTTTTTTTTTTTTTAGAGATATAAGGTTTTTGTCGTAAATACAAAAACCGATAATAAGCTTGGAACTAAACTACACATGAACCTCAAACTCCACACAGGACTCTTCTGGATGAAAGCTCCATCAATCTTCCAACCCAATCTGATCAGAATTTGTGAAGGAATCATTTTGTCTGTAAATGTTTTAACTGTGGAATCTTTCAACTAATTTATTTATGACTGTCTTAACTTTTCTCTGTTTTTCAATGAATGTTCTGTAATCTCTGTGTACTGCTGCCAGTCTTGGCCAGGATTCTTGTGTAAAAGAGATTTTTAATCTCAATGAGAAAGTTAATGATAATAATAATAATAATAATAATAATTTCTACATTTTAGTAGGGTGTTGTTAGTTTTTGCATTCTTTTTTTGCAGGGACTATTTCAAAAAACATCAATAGTCTTCTCAGTCTGTTGTGCAGAAAACATCATCAGTTTCCACCTTTTCACAGCCATGAAAACAGTTTTACTCCCTTAAATAATGAGCCCCAGTTTGCTAAGCCTCACTGTGATGAGACTGACGAATGAATGAAATTCTTGCCTCTCATAATGATGGTCTTGACTTTAGTTGGAGTTAGCTTGGAGAAGTTTTGTGTTAGAAGGACACAAAGCAAACAAAAAGTAAGTCAGTATTTATCTTAGCCTCTGGCCCCTGGACCAATTACAATGAATAAAGGCGAGCAGCCCATGTCTCTGCTCTGGGAATATGAAGGCATTTGGCTCTGGACTCCAGGGGCGGTTTGGCTTTGCCCCGTCACCCCAGACCCCCACCTCACCATCAGAAAGAGGGTTGTTAATTTGTTGCGCTTGACCCCGGGCTTTGTGCCTGATGTGTATCTAGTTTGTAAAAAGTGCTTTTATCTGGTTTCTAAATATGTCTGGGCTCACAGGGTTATGATGCTTTTATATTGGTCAGGGAGGGAGACAATGGTCAAAGGGTACAAGGGCTGACCCCATACCCCCCACCCCACACTCCCTCTCTCCCGTTCACTCCCGAGCCTCCTCTCCCTTGCTCCATCGGCCCTTTACACACCGATATGCATGATCAAACATTAGCATGCACACAATCATGCACTTTCTCTCTCACGGATTCACACACACATATGCTAGGACCCCGTTGTTCCATCTTCACCCCCTGTGGTCCTTTTGGCTTCTGTTCGTGTCTTCTGTGTGTAGGGTCACCAGGACATTCCTCAGCCAGCCCCTTGGCTCTGTTCATCCAGCTGGAACCAACTGGGATCCAACACCAACCATCCACACAACACAAATCATCTGCAACCATGATGGTTTCCAAGTCTGTTGGTAATTTAGTGATTTTTTCTTAAAGTCAGTACTAATGGTGTAATTTTCACAACACACCACTTTGCTATGTGAACATTAAGAACATTATTCCAATGTAATGACTTTTACATTAGAACACAAAAAGAGCCAAAGATAATATATTAAGTCCAGTTCCATTTTAGGTGGAGAATCACAGATGACTTGATTGGGTTCTAAAAAAAAAGGTCCTGGTTAAAACTAACATTTATTACGGGATTTATGCCATCCTCAGTGTGAAGCAATGCATTCCTGAAAATCTAATTACAGGTCAGAATTCAGCACAAGAATTCAGGACAGAAATACTGTTTGCAAGGGCAAAAAGCATTAACTTTTGGAGACGAACAAATTTTAGACCTTTGCTAAGGCAGATAAGGTCGGGGGATAAGATTGAACGATTAAGGATTAATCTCAAAATTAAGGAAAAGGGCGGTCATAAATCAGCTGGCTGATAAATTGGTGCACCCCTGACTTACATCTTGCTCAAATTTCCACTACATTGTAGCATTGTAGTGTAAACAAAATTTCAACAAGATGCAACAGCTATGCTGCAAAATATGCCAACTTATAAATGCACAGCGCTTATACTTTAAAATTGCTCATTTTAACTGTAGGCCTTCAGCTAAAAATAAATGTTTTAACCGTCCATTTATCTTGACAGAGATTTTTTTTTAAAAATCTTCATCTTCTCCTCTTTCTCCTGCTCCTACTATGTCCTCTTTTCTCTCCCTCTTCTTCCTCCTTGTCTTCTTGTATCCTCCTCTGTCCCCTATCACTGCTGCTATTCTACCTCCTTATTTTGTTTGAGCTTGCTACGTTTCATTAGCTAGGCAATTTGCTTAACCAGTAAAAAGATAGTATGAAGAGGGACTGTTTCAGCTCCACCGTGTGGGAAGAGCTCTGTGCTCCTCACGGAGAGGACATTGTCCTCTCCACTGACTGTCTCATGTACTTTATCAACTTCTGCGTGGAAAACATTGTGCCCATCACGAAGGTAAGGTGTTTCTCTAACAACAAGCAAGCCTTTTAGGTTGGGAAACAAGGAGGAACTGAGAGCTGCAGAGAAGGAACTTGTGAAAGAAATTTAGGGAGGGAAACGAAATCCACAGAAGTTGGAGTACAGCAACATCGGTGGGGTTTGAAAGAGCCTGAAGACAATTGCCTTGTAGCATGTTGTCAGATTCCTACAACTGTTTATCACAGCATGATAAAATAAGTTAAGCTACCAAATTGACATTAGTGGATGAGATACATCTTAATGACCCAAACACTCTACATGCAGGTGAGTGGATAAAGGAGAGGAAAAAGTGCTCCAAACGTCAGCGGCAGGCCATTACTTACTCGGAATATGAAAGCAATTTTGTTCAGCTCTCAATGATATGTATTTAGTCCCTCTAAAAATAAGACAAACATATCCATGAGCCAGGGTTTTCATAAAACGGTAAATTTTCATTAAAAACTGAATTTATTTTTAGGACTCAAGGATTCAAGGATTTTTTTTTATTGTCATGCCCTTTGCTTGTTTGTGGTATGGAATTTGGACTCGCATTAAAAAATCTAATGCACAAATAAATAAATAATAAAATAATTCATGTGATATGTAGATACGTATATAAAAAAAGTGTGTGTGTGTGTAAATAATTTATGAGATGAAGTTGAATTAGGTACAGCTTGAGTTCAGAGGACTCAGGCTGTGAGGTATTTTGGTCACAATAAGCATCCATTTTGGCTGCAGGAAATTTCACGCTGTTCAAGTTCAATTTTATGCTTGACCGATAAACAAGCCTCCTGTCACTAGGTGGCAGCACTGTTCAAATTAGTCAACAGGCTGCCTCCTAAAGCCAGTAGAAGTAGCCTACAAAGGCACACCGAGGATAAAAGCGCAGATGTTTTGAGGAGACATAGAGAGAGATGGAGAAGTTTGTAACAGTGAAAACAAAAATGGCGACAGAGGTAAAGGAAGTATGACTTTAGTTTTACTAAGAGAATTACATTTTTTAAAAATACAAGAATAAAGTATTTTTAAAAAATATTTCGAGAGCAAAAACATTTTATTAGAGTACTTACTGTAGTTACTATTACTGGCAGAATAAAGATGCAATTTTGCCAAAAGTTGTTAATTCATGAGGAAAAAAAAAAGTCATTTTTAATAAGATAGAGTTATCAAGATATGCAAGTCTGGTTCATTCTTTGAAATAATAAATAAACAGTTGCTTAAACAATAGCTTCAGGGTCCTGGGACTGATCATTTGATTCTGATGTGTTAAAATATTAAGTATTTTCTTATTTGCAAACCCAATACCAGTCACAAGATGCTGAGTATTCCTTATTTCAGTGCAGTGTGGACCAGATTATTATGAAAGTATAATTTCATTATCACATTATTGCAAATTCACTTTAATACTTAAAACAAACAAGCAAAAACACTTACTCCACTCCATCATAAGCACGTAACTGTAGCTCATAGAAAAAGGCCAGGAAATAGACAAAACCTACTTGCTGTGAATTCAATAATTTTATCTGCTTTTCATTTCTTCTGACAAGCTGAGATGTCAGGTTTAATTTAAGCTGGGAGACTCTGCCTACCTGCATCATCCAACTACCACACCTCCCCCTCAGCCAACCAGCACCAAGTTGTCGCTCTGCCTCAGCCAATCATCACTCAAGAACCCCTTCAAGAGGCCAAACAACCATCGATCCACCTGCTTCCCAGCCGTGCTTCGATTAAGATAGCTGGTACATGCTCTTAGATGACCTTGTGGATTCTCCGACCCTCGTTCCCAATGACCCCTGTTCTTTGCTCCCTGGCCCCTCCCGCAGGAGCGCCCGTTTGGCTTCTCGGTCCAGCCTTGCGCCTCCCGGCCCTCCTGAGGTACTGGTACATCTCTCGCTGTCTCCTTGCTTTATGGTGACTCCTTCCCTCATCTTCACGGCCAGCATGGGCAAAAGGTCCCAGAAGTCCTCCCGTCCTCCAACCAAACGGTGCCGGGGCCACCCGCCTTCCACTCACGCCCACGAGCTGGCCCTGACCAGTCCTTACCCCACTTTGGCCAGCAATCTCTCTCCCGCTCCTGCTGCTTTGGCATGAGCCTCTGCCTCCCTCCACCTCTGTGCTCCATCACCCGGCTCTGATCCCGTCTCCTGCAGACATCCATCACCTTACCGCGGCTCTCATTTCTTCCATGAATGTTCTCCATCATCCTTCCCTGAGGTCGACCAGTGATTTGAAAACTTTAACTTGAACTAAACTTGATGGGTTTTTCTTAGGTTAGGGTAGGGTTAGGGTTAGGGTTAGGGTTAGGGTTAGGGTTAGGGTTAGGGTTAGGGTAGGGTTAGGGTTTTTCCCCCACATTGTGAATCGCTTCTACTTCTGCATTATCCATACAGGCAGCCTACAGTACAGTACAGTAAAATAGTTATGCTTTTATTTGTTTTGGTTCGCACAACGAGCCACAGGCGATTTTCGTCATAGTACCCGGCAAGAATTTAAAACTACTTTCACCCCTGCTGATAACCCAGTAGACTCACGTTTCTGTGATAAGCTCTAATTACACAACAGGCCAAGCTAGTTGTTTAGAACAAGCTGAAACTCCACTGCAGCTGCTTGTCCACCTGTTCATTTCTCGCTCGCTAAATAGACCAAGACAGTCTTCCTGGTAAACCAAAGACCAGAGAACACCTGTATGAGACCGAGATATAATGAAAGGTGCTCGGTTTGTGTTTGTGTTGTGATTGTGCACGAAGGCTTATGTGTGTGCTAAGTGTTTCTCCCACTGTGTTTATGTGTGTAGTAAGTGTGGGGCATCTGTAAGGTGTGTCTCTCTCTTTGGGAGAATGCCTGCGTGTAATGCATGTCTGGATGAAGCTATCTGTGTTTGCAAGGAATGTAAGCCATGTGTGTGTGTGAGAATGTGTGTAATGAGGGGGTTCAGAGGGAGCTGTGATTATTCTCACCTCCTGTGGTGCAGGTCCTCTGGCTCTGTGGGCCCCAGGGAAAGCGCCCTGTATTTAGCGTGTGGGAACACACATTCTGCCCCCTTATCGCTGTATTGTTGCTGCTTCGCTCTTTTCTTCTCTTTTCTTAACTAATTGAATTCTTGACTCCTGAGCCACAGGGACTGCTCAGGAGAGACCAAAGAGAAAGACATGAATTTCGGGCTTTTTCTTGCGGTTGAGTGGGACAGAGCAGTGGGGGTGAAACTGGAGTGTGTGAGGTTGGATGGTGGCAACAGCAGCAGTGGGAGTGCAGTCGGAGAAGGCTGTCTGGGTGGCTACAGTGGCGTCACCCTATACTTACAAGAGGTCAAAGGTCTTACCCCCTGGTAGCGGTGAGAAAGTACTGAATTGGGGACGGTTTATCCAACAATCTTGTCCTGTTTTTGGAACGTTTCAAAGGCACTTTTAGTCCATGCGACAACTTTGTAGTTGTGCTTGAGGAATTCTTGACAAATCAAGAATAACCCTTTCGGCTGATCTCACCTCTCTTCAGGGCAGCTTCTCTCTTAACTGCCTTCTGCCACCCAAGCCCCCTTTCTTCACATTTATATTAAAGCAGTGTTATCCCATAAAGGTAATGCCTGCTTTGTACCAGGTTACACACCTTGACTGACAGGTAAAAGACAAAGGGAATGTGCAGTGAACAGCGACAAATTGGCTCTTGACAAATGCCCATCAAAAGCGTCTCTTGAAAAAAAATTTTTTAATTTGTATATCTACATCCACAGAAATGATGGGCAAATCTCACTGGAACCTCAGAGAAGGAGGGTGGTCGCCACTACTATGGTTCTTCAAGGTGCAGAAATGTGGATAACATTTCCATACCTTACCAGAGTTACTGCGTTACCATAGTATCACAGCATAGAACAACACCCAGGGCACCCGTTTGAGGTGACACAACCAGCAGCCCACAGATTATAAACGCACTGGCCAAAGCCCCAACACCTACCAAACCCAATAGGCATTCGTGAGATGTACGTATGTTTTTTCAGAATGTGAAGGCATCATGGATGAATTTTCTATTGCACTGTTAGATAATCTGCCTTTATCCTTGGCTTTAGCCTGTGCTTACCAGGACGTCTCAGAAGTCACTAGACTGTTCCCAGTTTGACCAGCAGACTGAACCCTACCTGTGCCCTGTGTTGGCAGTGTAATATAAATAAACCTGTATTTTAATGTTCACTTTTTTTTGTTCACTTTTTGTGTATATTTAAGTTAAATATCTCAATCTGAAGTGTTAGGGTATAAAGAGAGTTTCTGTAATGAAATAAAAATAGTTTAGTCTACTAGACATTTTTTCACACATTGTCTATGCTGTCCGTAACAGAGTTGACATATCATACTGTAATAAATATTTTTTTCCTGAAAAATGTAAGAAAAGTATGAAGCTAATGTTTGACAATAACTGATTTATCGAACTTTATTGTCTTCACAGTAAAATATCTAAAAATTAAAAGGAAATTACGTTTTTTTTCTTCATATCTAATTAAATGTGTAAATATGTTCATGAATATACTCCTGTGTGTGTCTTCATCAAAGTCAATATAAAAAGGATTGATAAGAATCAGCTGTCAAATATAAACATTGTACTCTTTAAAGAATTAAATATTCACACCAAAAAGTTAGAAACGTTGTCTTTAGTGCTTCCTTTAACTCCCAAATATATTAGTGTGTGTGACAGAATGTGTCGCTGACAGGCATTAACTTAAAGTACTATGTACTATGACGCTTTATGAAGTTCGGTCCATTTACTTGTATTAAGCTTACTAGCAAGTAAGCAAATATAAGCTTACGCCATATTGATACTCCACATTCAAAATGGCGGATGCTGTGACGTATCACAGCAACGGGCCGATCCGGGAATGACGCTGTGAGATTCAACCTATTGCACTAGAGAACTAAGAAAAAGAAAGAGGGGAAAAACAAAGGCGAACAATCTACGGTTGTACCCTGCAGATACCCGCTTATCACTCTGGATCAACTTGACCGCTACCTGGACAAGCGTTTCTACAACTTGTTCGCCGTGAGGCCTCCACAGAAACAAGCACGGCGGGACTGGTCCACCAGTTCCTGTTTTCATCCACCCTATCATCATTTACTTTATTACTTTTTTTTTTCTCTAATTTTCTTTGGTTAATTCTATTATTTTGTTGTACAACTCTCATGGATAAGTAAATAGTTTTTTTTCTCATTATTTTTATTTGAATTATTATCATTACTACTTCATTATTTTCTGCCTGCCGATTAATGACTATCATTACAACTACTGAATCACTTTGCCATTTTTTCGTTTTTGCTGCGTTTATCGCTGGTGTGAAAATGTGCGGCAGCCACGCAAACTTTTATTATTACTGTAGGCATCAATACAACAGATTTATTAACATCACTGTTGTTGTTAATATTATCATTATCTTTCTTTTTTATACATATATACACTATTATTTTATTATTATCATTATCTTAATGTTACCTAATCTCTCCGCTATCACTACCAGAATTTTTCTTTCTTATTTTCTTTGGTAATTCTATTACTTTGTTATATAACCCCATTGGATAAGTAAATCATTTTTTTGTTTCATTATCATTATTATTATTGATGTTGTTATTATTTGTATTATTGTTGTTGTTGTTATTAATATTTTATTCCTTTCTGTCTGACAGTTGATGACTATCATTGCAACTACTAAGTTATTTATCAGGTTTTTTTTCTTTTTCTACTCGTCCTTCTCTTTCTTTTTACCTTCACCTTTTCACTCTTACCATCCATACAAATAATAATTTTTGGAATAATGTTTGTCATGATATTTTCAACATGTTCAACAACCCCAACATACAGTTGATACAACATAAAATAATCGGTACAACACACCTCACACAGCACAGGATGCACATGGGACAGAATCAAACATTCACACACACTGTACACAACTGACAACCACTTCCACTCGTTCTGGTTCTGTCCGCCAATACAAAACTTCTGGAAAGAAACCGTCACCAAACTGTCTCAAATCTCTGGCCACATCACCCCACTCTCCCCCTCCATCTGCTTACTTGGTCATTGAGATTAACATAAAGTCCAAACAGATAGCCAGGCTTGTGGCCCTGACTATATCGCCAAGAAAACAATACTGCTTAACTGGAAAAATAGGGGGAAAAAAATCAGTAGCTCACAATGACTAGGGGCCTCATGCACAAAGCGTGCGTGCGCACAAAAAAATGTGCGGCGCCATGTTTTACGCACAAGTTGGCATGTATAAAAATTAACTTTGTGTCAAAGTTTGCGTAAATATACACACACTTTATCGCTGATGTGAAAATGTGCGGCAGCCACGCAAACTTTTTCTGTGGACAATACGAAACTACAAAGCATCAAAACTCACCTAAATACACTGAAATCTGACTGTTGATGGCTTATTAATTAATCCAGATTAATCCAGACTGATTATCCTGGATTTCTGAGCAGAAATTATAGAAGGAGCCATGCGGTACCGGTACCGGTCCAGCTGCAGTCATCCTTCAGTGGAGCCGCCAGCTTTGTGAATACGCCTTTCTGGACAGAAAGCATCTCTATTCTGTAAATGTACAACTTATGCACACGATTCCACTATTTATAATAAACGTCCATTTTACCCACTCAAATGACTCTCTGTCTGTCTTTAAATCCCGGCTCAACGCTCTGCTGTTCAAACAGGCATTTGCACAATCTCTTTATTTTATTTTTTTATTATTTGGATTTTTCCTTTCTTTAAAATGTATTATTTTTATTTTTCTGAGGTTACCTTATGTTCCCTGAAAGCACCTTCTAAATAATATATATAATTATTATTATTATTATAAATACTTATACTACTACAAACAAGGACGTTGCCATGGTTACTGCTTCACGTGGTGGAGACTTCCAGGTATTTATACTAATTTACAAATGTATTTATGGGTGGCGACAGGGCGGACCAGCAGCTGCGCTCTATTTCCCGCAAATTTGGATTTATAAAGAAAAGGAGCGCGGCCATGTGCGTGCGCACAGCTTTATACGTCCGAATTTTTTTGTGCTCCGCACTTTTCTAAATTTTTCCGTACGCCAAGTTTTAGTGTGAAAACTGCGCACTCTTTCATACATGAGGCCCTAGGTCTTCTCACGCTACCAATATCAATGAAACAACAATCAGCAATAGATAAAAATCTATTTGAATATTTCAACAAAATATACTCCATATTTCTAGATGCCATTTCATTGCTGGTGAGTGAATGTTACCGCAGAAGCAAAGGCCAGGGGACGAGAGGGGAAATGGAGAGCCTTATAACAAGTTCACATAGTGTTTTTCTTTTATTCTTTTCTCTTTTTTAAGTCATCCTTTATTTATTTAGTCCTTGTTCTGGCATATAGTTTTATTTATTTATTTTTCTATTTGCTTGCTTTCTTACCTCCCTCTCTTTTCAACTTCCTCCCAAAAATGTCTGAGACGTTAAGTTAATCAATTACAGAACAGAAAAATAATTCAAATTAGAAAATAATTGCCAGGATTAAAAGAAAAAAAAAGTATATCCTAATCCACATATGAATCAATTTCATTTGTGTTGACAATTGATTTTGTTCTGTTTCATTCTTGTTTTGAATGTATACCTCCTTGTTTGTTTGCTTGTTTCTTTCTCCTTCTTTGTTTTGTTAGTTTGATTATTTTATATTTATTGCTATTACTCGGTCTCTTATCCGAGTAAGATAAGACTCGCTTTTTGTCAGTTTGTAATGTTTATTGTATACGCACTAATTGGTGAGTAAAAAATATTAATTAAAAAAATAGTTTACTCTGAAATAAGGATTACTAATACCAGCCATTGTCTCTCAGAGAGACAACGGACAAGGCAAAAGACAAAATATAGGGAAAGCTTTTTTATACTTGAACAGCCTGTAGGCTCTCAAGGTAGGTGCGGAGTGTAGGACACCAAGTAATCTAAACGTGGATTAAAAGAAAGCCATGGTCCAAGGCCACTGATCGGCTCGGTTTACTTTCCAATGCATCAGCGAACTTCACCGGGGGTGGCAGTTCTGTACCAGCCTTGGCATTTTAACGCCACGACAATGATTCTTGTTAGACCTTGAGATGATATCAAGTGTAACAACAGAACATGGGATGGAATTAGACGTGGGATGGCATGGCTGTCCAGCAGATGGGTTGTTATGCCTTACATTGTCAAGCGGATCATCCGCTCACTGTTTAATAATATGAACTAATCCACGAGATTGGATCGTCAAAGAAAACAAAATGCCGGGGTGAGGTGACTCAGAGCATGAGAAAGTGTGTATGAAGGAACTGACTTCCTTTAAGGCTAGTAACTTTTATAAAAAATATGTTTTTTGTACACATTAAGGGTGATGTTGGCGATGTACTGTACATGTAGGTGTTGGCCATGCAGTGGGTTGCCAGTTCGATTCCCACTCCACCCACCTCTGTCATGTCTTTAGGCAAGACAGTTCACCCGCCTTGTCTTGGTAGTGGTCAGAAGGGTCAATGACACAAAATGACAGCCTCACTTTAAACTACAATCCGTCACTACGCTCAAAAGATCTCCACTCCACTTATTGTAAGACAACTACCACAACTACCACCACTTGGCTGGACCTCTGCTGAATTCGGTTAGTCACTTTAAAGGGAGTGAATATTTATGCAATTACCCATTTTACGGTAAATATTACTTGGCATTATTTTGTAGAAATCAATGTTTTCTTCCACTGTGAAGGGTTTACTTTTTGTAAAAAAATTTTTAAAAAAAAAAGCCAAATTATGTTGCTTATAATTGATTTATAAAAGTCGTAAAAGGGTAAAGCACCTAAGGCACTTCAATAGGAAGTGTAATTAAGCGTTTAGTAAATGATCTATAAGACATGTGCTTCTAAAACTTTCTAAACTAAGCTCAGCAAATTCTCTTAAGAAAGTACTTACCTTTGAGTGGGACTAATCGCAACAGACCAAACTCTGTCAAACATGGGAATCGTTCCTAAAGGGGAGCTGGAGGTCAAAGTCCACATCTAGAGAAACAAATGTCACCAGTAACAAGATTTTTAACGCATGCTTAAGTCAGAATCAGAATTCCTTTCAATGCCATTGTGCCCATATAAAGCACAATGAAATGTTTAAAATAGCAACTCTCAAAACACAGAACACCTGGGATGTTAAAATAAGTAAATAAATAAATAAATATCACGTTTTAGACGGATTAGCTGTGTTTAGGGCAACAAGAGCTCTTGGATGACATGAGAGCAGCACTTGCCCAGGTGAAGCCACGCATATCTGAACCGGCCTCCCAAAAACAACAGCAGAAGTCACACTGATTTGCAGGTACGTAATTTGGTCAATGCTTTATTCTTTGCCCCAAAAAAGTATTTTGTGGATTTGAAACGACAAAAAACAAATTCAATTTAAAATAATAATAATAATAAAAAAAAGTTATTAAAAAATGTTAAATTCTTCAAATAAAATCCAAATGTATTTTTAATTAGTAAAATAGTAAAAAAAAATATTTTGGGGGGGCTGAAATTCTTTTATGGAGCCAAAATATTTTTTGGGGGCCAGAATAAAGTAATACCGTAGTTTGTTGTGAGTTCATGCACTGTGTTGGTTTTGTTCTTTAAGCAAGGTGACGTTCATGCACGGCTCATTTTGTGCACCAGTATAAAAACATATACCTATGTCTTGAATTTTTTAAAAAAATCATATTTTATTTATCACTAAAGAAGGGTTCAGTGAATGCGCATATGAAACTGGTGGGTTTGGTACCTCAAAAAAGGTTAAGAACCCCTGGGCTACGGGTTCATAAATGTCCATGAGAAGTCCGGTGTGTGGGCTATGTCCGGCAGTATGTTGTGCATCTGTATAAAATCCTTGATTACGCACTATTCGCTCCGTAATCCATTTCGGAAAAGATCTTATCGGCTGTACATGATCCTAGCCATATTAATAAAAAAAATAGAACCTTAAAAATCACTGACAATGAGAGGAACTCCAAGCTGCTGCGTCTTTCCATTCCGCTACGGAAACTAATTTAAATAACATGGCAGAAAGAAGGAAGTGCAGAATTTGTGGTTTACAGAATTAAAAGATGTAAAAAATATATACGTATATATTTACTCTGTGTTTTACCGGAGCTAAAAAAGAGATTTAAAAACTGAAATTTATCAAAATTCTTTATTTAGCAGACAATAAGTCAGTATTTAATATATCTTCATCAACAACTGATTGAGAGATGTTCTTACTCGAGCTGTTCGGTCTCTTGATCCACTGATGATGAGTCCGTTTTTAGAGTCCAGGCAGTTCACTTCCTGGCTATGACCCATTAGCCCCAGTGACATGTTACGTCTTCTGCTGTGGACCAAGATCAGTCCGTCACTGACAAAACAAGACAAAATAGCTGTTTAGGCATTTCACTGCTTATAATAGGTGGGTCTAAAATCAAGTCAAGTCTGCAAGAACTACCGTCCTGCAGTTTTTAAATGTCTCCCCGCTCCAACACATCTTAATCAAATGGTTGAATTTCTTCATCAACAGTCATCAAGCTCTGCTGAGGCCTGACAATGAACCATCCATTTGATTCAGGTGTGCTAAACAAGGGATGCATGTAAAGGTTTCAAGATACCAGTTCTCCAGAGCCGAATCTGGGCACACCTGATATAAATGGTTTAAGCCTGTAGTAAAACAAATAGCTGCAGTCAGAAATCTTTTTTTTTTTACACATTAAAGAATTTCACCAGAAATACTTTGTGTTTGCTGTGACAAAAGCTTTCTCGCTTGGTGGAACACGCTCACTTGTCGGCGTAGACAAGTGCAGTAAATGCCAAAACTTATTTTAGCTTTTCGATTCAAGTAATCATTTGTAAATAAACCTTTAACAAATATTTCACAGCATTTGTTTTGCCATAAAAAACAAGCAAAAAAAAAAACCTAAGAGTTCTTCTGCACAAGTATAATCCAGGGGAATTCTGTTTAACGGAGCAAATGTCCCACCTTCATTTGGTTCAGTTCAGATTCACACTGCACTTAAGACAGAACACCGTACCGCTATGACAAGTTACACCAGCAATTCATTTGGGTTGCTATCACAAGAGGCTGCTAATATGAACCATCAGCAGGTTGCTCTGAAATTGAGGCAAGTGCAGTGGTTCAGAAGACAACAGAGCATGAGATAGTCTAACCTGCTGCTGTGACCATTTAGAAGTTTGAAGACGATCACATTTGAACATGTGTTTGACTACGCTTAAAATAACATCCAGAATGCCAGTGGTTTAAAGTTTAAACCATTAGTGGTTGTATATCTTGGCAGAAGGATGCCAGGAGCTTATTTATGGCTATACAAGGTAAGCAAGTTCTCTTTCACTTAATAAAGAACATTTATTCAAATATTTGAGGAAGAAGGATCACAACAAATTGAAACCTGTGTATGTTGGTTAATGATTACGAGACCAATACCAGACCTTCTGAGACCAAGGCTGACGCCGAATGTTTAGAACTTCAAAAAACAAAACCCCATCATTTCTGGACATTGCTTTTTGTAAGCCACAAAATGCAGAAATTAATGGAAAAACAGTTAACTACTCAATCAAAACTACTTATTGGTTTTAAATTAATAGTAGTCACAATAAGCTAATATTTAAGTTACTAAATGCAGCCACATATTGATACGGGTTCTCTAAAACTGAACTATTCGGCTTACGTTGCACAATACTTGTATGATCAATTTAAAAAGGCTCATAAAGATTTGTCATATTTAAAACATCTTTTTATGTCATCATCTGAATAAAAACAATTAATCAGAGAATCAGATGTTATAAACTTGCTGTTCATAAAAGCACATATCCTTGACATATCAATAAATTATTTTGCATTTTCATAGTATTATTAGTCCATGCCACCACGCAAATTGCCTTACGGGGGAAATCCCAAAACCATGAGAGCCAATAGAATCTGTGGGATTTACAAAATTCACGTGGCCAACAAGGACGATGCAGGGACAACAGATTTCAGGAGCCAAGTCACTTCAGGCTGTAGTGTGAGCGTAGCCAAAGTTACAGGTAGGTAGGGAAACACCTAGACATCTCTAAAAACAGTCCTGCTTTATTTTCTGGTCATGAAGCAAATTTATGAACATTAGTTCAGGTCTGATTGCAAGACGATAATTAGGATTCTTGCTTCCTATTTGGTCTTTAGTGGCATGGATTCTTTAAAGAGCAATCAAAAGCCTTTATAACAAAAGCAAGAGCTGTCTCAGGCACAAGCTGTGGTCAAATGCTAATAGCATTACACAAAAACATGTCATGCAAGTTGCATGGCCCTCTCTTGCGCACAACCCATAAGCCATGGTGCTGAACAGTTGGGAAGCTGTTTCTCAAAGCCAACATTACAGAAGAAGACGTCTAAGAATAAGTAGTAGTTCAGATAAAACCAGTTACACAATGACCAAGTCAAGTGGACCTTGTCAAAAAAAAAAAAAAAGCCATGTAGTGAATGAATTACCTTCCTCCACTGATCAGGTGAGAGTCTGTGAGGACAAAGCGACAGACATCACCCTTGTGGCCCGAAAAGTTTTCCAGTGGTATTCGCTGGAGCCTCCTGGAGTCGCGGCTCAGAGCGTAGGCTCCGATTTTAGCAGCCTGAGACAAGTACAGCACATTGCCGTCCAACTGTAACCATGGCAACAGCCTAGTAGCAAGATAGCGAAAGGTAAAAAGAATAATTTATGTGGAAAATAAAAGGGGAAAAATACTTGTGCCTAGCTTTTTTTAAGAGAGGAAACTATTCACATGAAGCACCTGCAAAAGGGAGATTTTATATGTGGAAAAATACACTTACTCTCACATCAGGTGCACTACAGGGAAATACTACAATTAAACTAAATGTCTCTGTGTTGCCAAGAAAAATATAGCTAGCTTTGCCAAGTAATAGCAAATGATTGACATACTTTGTCTTCCATTTGAGAAGAGTCCACTTTTTACAAAATCCATGATACCAGTTCTGAGCTGTCTTCACTCGTTCCTTCAGAGGGACATTAGGATATCTGCAAAGACAGAAACAACTGAACATCAATTCATTTTTATAAAAGGTTGAAAGTTGTAGCACTAAATGGTTGTATAGCATGGTTATGTTTTTGTATTTGTAAAATATACGGTTTATTGCAAAAGCATTCCTAGCCATATTACTTTTTCACATTTTGTCACATTGGATCCAACTTTAAAGTGTTGGTGGTTTTTTTCACACAATGTGTATATCTTTTACAAATAAAATTTGGAAATGTGTGCCATGCATTTGTATTCAACCCCTTTTACTCTTACAACCCTAAATGATATTCACCGGTACAAAATGCTCTCAGAAATTACTTAGCGATGAGGCTGTGTATAATGGAATCACAGTCTAACTGCACCTATGCTGTTTCTGGCCTCAGACGTTCCTTAGAGAACATTAGAGAGCAAGCAGCATCATGTAGACCACAGCCGACAAGGTCAGGGAAAACCTTGTGGAGAAGCTTAAAGCTAGTTTAAGTTTTAGAAAAAAAAACCCCCAAAAACCAAACAGTCCAAGCTTTAGACATGTCACAGAGCTCTGCTCAATCCATCATCTGTATATGGAAAGAGAACGAACCAGCTGATGACCTTCCAAGACACGATCGTTCATCTGAACCCAGAGGTCGAGCAAAGAAACCTATTCATCAAAGAAGCAGCTAAATGTCCATGCTAGGTGTTGAGGAGCTGTACAGATCCGCAGGTCAGATGAAGTCAGATGAAGAAAACCATTTGAAATCCAATACACAGTTTGTCACAAGCCATGTCGGAGATAAGTGTGTTATTTGGCTCCGATGAGGCCAAATTCGATTCGTTAGGATATATGAAAATCCCAATATGTGACAGAAAGTAAAGCCACACATCATCTTTAACACACCATCCCTACAGAACAACATGATTTTGACAGTAGCAAATTCAAAAATACTTTGTTAATCCCAAAGGGAATTTGAGTGCCATTGTAGCTCATTAATTCAGATTCTTCAAAGAGTTATTGAAGATGGTGACATCTGTTGGCAGGAAAGATCTCTTGTAGCAGTCTGTATTACAGCGAATCTGAAGAAGCCTGTGACTGAAGATACTCTGTTTTGTCAGGACAGTCTTATGAAAAGGATAGCCAGGGCTGTCCATAACTTTCTTGATTTTAAGAAGAATCCGTCTTTGCAACATCATCTCCAGAGGTTCCACAGTCGTCCCCAGAACAGAACCAGAACATTCTTTATCAGGCTGTTGAGCCTTTTAACATCTCTGGTTCTGACGCTGCTACCCCAACAGATGACGGCAGAAGAGATGACGGTCTCCGCAACAGACTTATACCATCTTGTTGCAAACCTTGAATGACATTATCTTTCTCAAGAAGTCTGCTCTTTCCCTTCTTACAGACGGCTTCACTATATCAAGATATCATCCTTTATCATGCTTTTCTTCAGTAAGAACAGACAGATGAAAACCCGCTGGTCGCTGCAGAAGACTTGAAACTGCGGTAGAAGTTCATCTTCTAGCAGGACAACCATCCTAAACGTACAGCCAGAGGAACAATGGATAAATTAGATCTAAGCACATTCATGTGAAAGAATGGCCTAGTCAAAGTTAAGACCAAAATCCAACTGAGAGAAAGACTTGAGATCAGCTGTTTTCCATCAAACCTGACTGAGCTTGTGTCATGCTGAATGCCACAGTGAGGAAACAGTCTCTAGATATTCAGAACTGGATGAGACTAGCAAAAGAATCCACAAAATATGGACTGGATGAAACATTTTTTGCAGTTTTATTTGTACAGTGTTTTAAAATTATGTTTCATTTTCCTTCGCACCATGTATTGATCAGTCAAACAAAATCTTACTAGGCTTGTGGTTGTGATGTGTCAAATGTATGAATTCTCTTACAAGGCAAAATACAAATCACAAAATGTTCTAAATGTCAACTGATGTTAGATGATAGAAAATGCATTCTCTTTTAAATTTTTACACGCCAGAAAGTAATAAAAATCTTCCTGTCTTTACTAACTTTACTTTTTCAGAAAAAGGCCTTCATTCTTGGAAGACATGTCCTATGATCTGATGGAAACTACGGTGCAGAAGAACGGGGATGCTCATACCATCCTAACTGTGGAGTATGGGGGTGGTTCCTAGTTCACTTCATCAAATAGATAGCATCATGAGGAAAAAGCATTATGTAGAAAGACTGAAGCAACATCTAAAGACATCAGCCAGAAAATTCAAACTTGGGCGCAGATGGACAATAAAGCTTAGCTTATGGGCAAAGGAGTTATAAAGTGTCTTAAAAACAACCAATGTAATGTTTTGGAGTGGCCATAAAAAAGCCCTAAACTGAATCTCATAGAAAATTTGTGGGCAAATATGAAATGGCATGTGTGAGCCAGGCAGCCTACAAACGTGACTCAGATCCACCAGTTCTGTCAGGAGGAATGGGCCAAAGTTCTTGCCAACTATTGTGAGAAGCTTGTTGAAGGAAACCAGGAACAATTGACCCCAGTAAGACAAATCAAAGGCAATGCTATCAAACACTTAGGCATATAGACTTCTGATTTTGGGACATTAATTAATAAATCTTTGACATGTTACTTCTTCCATTATTGTGACATTGAAAATAGAAATAATTTAGGTAATCATACTGACCTAAAACAAGACAAGTATTGGTCTTATTTAATTTCAGACACAGAAAAAAAAGGTGTATATAAACTTTTGGTTTCAGCTGTTTAATTTGAGTAAGTTCAGTAAATTAATCACTGCCTCATGAGTTTGGAAAAACATCTGTGTGCTTAAACAATGACAGAGGGGAAAGACATCAGCAACGGCCTTCAAGAATTGTTGCTGCTCATCACCTGGGAAAGAATATGAAGTCAGTCCAAAATAGTTTGAAAACGCACAAACGGGTCAGAACTCTATTGGTAGAAATGAGTGGGACACTTTTAGCATAAGACACAAAGAACCTGTCACAGGTCTCCTCAAACGCACTAAAACAGAGTAACCTAGAGCCGTCCATTACTGAAAGTGGCCTTTTTGACTGATGGTCATTTATTATTTTTTTTTTTATGTTCATACAGAAGAACTACGGTGGTGGGATGTTTTGCACACACCAAGCACCAATTTATAACCACCAGCAGAATTTTTGTTATACTCACATTGACAAATGATGAAAGTCATTTTTAGGAGCGTACCGACATTTAAAATTGGGGGGGTTGATATCAACATCTGATATTAATACTGCTGTTATGGCTGCTAACCAATATTTTCTCGATATTACATAAATTATATCATAAATATCTTTCTACCATTTCAACACCTTTAAAATTTTAGAAGAAACAGATAGTGACAAATGAAAATAAATACTGGTTGTTCATATTAATCTCGTTTTTTTTTATATTTGACCGATACGATATGTTTTAAAAATTACTAATATCGGCTGATACCGATGTTAGTACTGATATATAGTGCAAGCCCAGTCATTTTCTATATCCTAGTCTGCTGTAAGGAAACATGGACTCTGATGAATGTTATCCACAAGCAAGAAGTCACCGAGTTATTTTTAGTTTGATCAAGGAATATAATTTTCATATTTATTTAATTGCCCCAAACAAGAAGCAAAATAGAAAGGAAAAAGTGTAATAAAACATGATAGCAATAATAATAGTCGTACACAATTGAATTCGGAGTTACTCAGCATTTTATGATAAATCATCTGTATAATTAATAAAGACAATTATGGCATCGTTTAAGTTGACGGGTTTGATATTCCTTGCTTGTTTACAGAGGAGAGCTGGATAGAGGAGGGAATGAAAACTGGGGAATGGGTGGCAGGATTGGCCCGTTGTTTTGGTGGGACGTGGCAGTGGTGCTTAGTGGACAGTGAAAGTTAGGGTTATGACCCGTTTCCCTCAACTTAGCCTGAAAATTAAACCCATTTTTATTTCTCTAGGGGTTTTAAAATATATATTTTTTTAAAAGTCTCCTCAGCAGCAGAATGACAAAGCTGGCCTTGAAAAAAAAACAACAAAAAAAAACATGATCAAACAAGAGAAGAACAAGAACCTTCACAGTGGGTCTCCAACATATTGATCAGGGGTCCTAGCATCACATGTTGGGGGATTCACATACTTGAATTGTGTATTGTAAGATTCTACTTCTGTTGCCAGCATCTGCAGACAAGAAGCCCCACGTGTCGTGTTGACAGCTGACATGGTGTCCTATGTCTGCAGTTGCTTCTCATTAGCTTCACTCGTGTTGCTTCTGTACTCTCGCGGTTCTGTACACTGGTTCTGTACCTCACGGGTCCAGTTAAGGCTGTGTCTACGAAGAGCGAGAATGACTTGCTCGGCAGTGAACGTAACCCCGGCAACCGAAGGGAAAATAAAAGCAGCTGTTTCCCACAGCTGTCTCCTTACATGTCCGTCCCGTTCCAGGTTATCCCGCTGTTTAAACAGCCTTTGGCAATCCTCCTCCACACGGCGTCCCGGTTTACGAAGCGATTCAAGCTTTTACACGCTTGACAGAGACGACAGAGAGACCTGCGATCCAAGTGAAGCAAGATGTGGTAGAGCACGTCCTCTGGGAGCTGGGTGAGCAGCATTGCGGCGAGACACCGAGCAAAACACCGGCCGCGTTTCACACAGCGGAACCTCCGGGTAAACAGGAAGACGTAGCGGTAGCGGCGGCGTGACGTCATGACGCACATGGTTAGTTTCGCTCACCGCGAAGCCTTTCAACAGTACGTGAACGCCGGTCCAAGATTACATTGAGCCCTGAGCAGCGGTTTCTACTGAGAGTCAGGGGGCGAATGCGTTTAAACTATAAAACCTCTAGTTTACGCGTGTTTTCTTGTGTTTTTATTGACTGCGACAAAATTAACTTACGGTATTTATTAAATATATAGTAATACGTACCCCCTTTTTTTCAGTGACCTCCTCTTTTGCTCTACAGGCTTAGTAAAGTCAGGGAGGAGAAGTTTTGGGTGGAGCAACATCCATGCAGCATCTCGGTCCACACTCCACTCCAGTAGATGGCGGTAATTCACACCAATACGTTGCTTGCCAACTGCCATAAAAAGAAAAAAAAACGGGAAAAGAAGAAGAAGCAGGAAAGAGCATAGTTGGGAATTAACTAGTAGCTACATTTACTGAGTTATTACTTGAGTAGCCTTTTGGAGAAAATATACTTTTAGGAGGGTTTTTTTCCCTCCTAAAAACGCTGCACTTATGTACTTTTACTTGAGTAATTTTATTATGAAGAATTGCTACTTTTACTTAAGTGAAATGTTGCTTATGACTTTGGCCAGATGGAGGACAGATGGAGTGTCTAGTTGTTGCTGCGATCTACCGATAAAAGTTGGGATTTGAAACATTTAGAATTATTTCACTGTCATTTTGTAGGCTATTATTTTCCTGTCGTTTAGAGACAAGTTAGAATCCTGCTGCTTTGCAGGTTCAGTATTTTAGTTTTTGTGTGTTAAATGTTCGTAGTCTGCACCTGTGTCCTTCTTAAAACCCTCCATCATGATGTTAACTCCTTCTACTTTACAATCACAAGTTCATTTAAATATTCACATTATGGAATAGATTTATTTATCACAATAGTGTTGATAACAAAGTCAATACCACAGAAGAAGAAATAAAAGGAGGGGCTTCCAATCTTAAAGTAACACGGTTAAAACAATGACAGAGTTTTTAAAGATGTTTCAGTCAGGTAATGAATAATATGAAAACCCCAAAACAGAAAAAAACATTTTGTGTCATTGTAACAAAAAAGAAATACAATGACACTCTCCAGTTCATCCTTCCCAGTGGCATCCTTTAGGAGCTAAATGAAACTCCAGGTTTTATTTTGCCATGCAGCCGACTTTCTTCAGCAGCTCCTCGCCGTATCGGCATCCCTCTGTCTGAAGAAACGACAGCAGGCTTTATCCGGTCACATTGGATGAGGACTGCCGTTCTGATCTTGCATTCTGGTCCAGTCTACTCAAGGTTTGGTACACGACTTTTACAATGTCGTATACCCTGCTGATTCGCTCCAGTTTTACACACATGTTGCCCCACCCTCAGCTTTTGTTTTGTTATCTGCCAGGCTGGCAGAAGGTTCGCTGATAAGTGGCCTCCTTCATTCCCACCATCACAGTCCTCGGCATTTTGCAAAAATTATCCTCATCCCAGTAGTCTGTTGCCTGTGGGGCCATCTTTAGTAACAAAGGCTCATTGCTGCCCTATGTGATAATGGTGCTGTGATCAAAGTCAGTCACTAACAACTTCACCATCTCTGCTGTCAAGATCCTGGTCGTTCTAACATCTTCACAGATGCTCTGTCCAACTCATCATTTCCTCTCTACGTCCTGCTCTTCAACCCCAAATCATCAGCATTGTTCTTTAAACACCTGTCATCTCATTCCTTAGCCTCTGTACCCTCTTTTGGGGGTAAGACATCGCTAATCCTCATCCTAAACTGCTCATCCATGTTTATGACAATTCACAGCACCTACGTCTTCTGCCGGGATCCTAGCACCAAAAGCTTTTATTCATTTATGTCAATAAAACTTTCTGACTGCTCTTTTGTCTTTGTGTAAATCTCTCGAGTTTTTTTAAATTAAGCACATTGGCGCAAATTCAATCTGGTAGACTATTCCCAGTCTCACCTGCATCATTCATTCGCCGTAGAGATGAAAAACAGGTGGGAAGGGGAGCAGAGTGGCAGGAAAAAAAGAAAAACGACAAAGGTGAGAGCTGAGAAAGGGAGAACATAGAACTTTAAAGGGAAAACCTTTTGATTGACCTTATGACTTTTTGCTAGGCTCTTAACTGTGTAGCATCAGTAGCAGCAATTTGTGCTCATTCACATCACGAGTGTCCTCGAG